>NC_041214.2:77233030-77255520 GCF_002837175.3 Physeter macrocephalus | reverse complement strand
GGCCCAGCGGCCGTGGCTCACGGGCCCAGCCGCTCCGCGGCATGTGGGATCCTCCCGGACCGGGGCACGAACCCGTGTCCCCTGCATCGGCAGGCGGACTCTCAACCACTGCGCCACCAGGGAAGCCTTATGTTGTTGTAAGGCACAGAAAATTTAAATGTTAACATAGCCTAATTTATTTATTTATTTATAGTTTGTGCTTTGGTTGACTTGGTTAAAATACCCTTTCTTACTCCCAGGTCATAAGTCTCCCTATATTTTCTTCTCAAAGTTTTAAAATTTTGTTGTTTTATATTTGGTCTTATATACATCCCCCTGGATTTGATTCTTTGTGAAGGTAGTTATGGAGGGAATCTTCTTTCCCATATGGATAACAATCGTCCTAGAATCATTTATTCCAGGCATCTGCAAAGCCAGCTTTGCCATAAATCAAATTTCCCCAATGTGTTGGTCTGTTTCAGGGCTTTTTGTTTTGTTCCACTGATGTATTTGTCTTCCTTGAGCAATACCACACTCTTTTACTGTAACTTGATAAATAAGTTGATTTCTGCATAAGCATGTATTCCCACATTTTTTCAAGACTATCTTGATGATTTGGGGCCCTTTACATTTTCACACACATTTTAGAATTAGCTTGTTTTACTAAATTCTTGTTGGTCTTCATTTTTAAAGTCTTTCATATTTTCCACTCTTTTTAAAAATGAAGCATTTAATATCTACAAAAATACACAAAACATGTATATATATGGTATAAAAAATAATAAATACCTGTGTACCCATCAGCCAGCT
The DNA here is from genome assembly GCF_002837175.3 of Physeter macrocephalus. NCBI lineage: Eukaryota > Metazoa > Chordata > Mammalia > Artiodactyla > Physeteridae > Physeter > Physeter macrocephalus. The sequence goes on along the minus strand of NC_041214.2, from coordinate 77,254,731 downwards.
TAAGAAACAGAGTATTGCCTGCATTTTAGAAGTCCCCTACGTGCCCTCTCCTTCTCAAGGAATTTTTATTCTAAATTTTGTGTTTGTCGTTCTCTTCCTCATTATTATAGTTTTACAACATAATGAAATGTTGTTAAGTTTTGTATGTTTTTGAGTTTTATATAACTGTTGTAATGTAAAGAAAAATACAAATGTGTAGAATACAAATTAATGACAGTTTTATTTCCTTCTTTTAAATTTTTATTTCTTTGTTTTGCTTTATCATACTGTCTAGGACTTCAAATAATAGGTTAAATAGAAGTGGTGAAATTGGGAATTTCCACTGCGCCACCAGGGAAGTCCCAAGAAATATACTTTTGATTAGAAAAGCCCAGTAGCACTTCCAAATTGATAGAGAGGAAGGAAGAAATAAATAATAATGGGAATAAGCTAGAAAAAAGGAAAAAGATGAAAAATTAAAATAATATTAAAAATAAAATAAGATGGAAAGAATAAAATCAAGTATATCAACTGTGGCACTAAATGTGAATGAGCTGAATTCCACATAAAATATAGAAATTGTCAAATTGAACAACCAAATCCAAATATTTAATGTTTATAGGAAGCACACCTAAGACGAAGCGATAGAGAAAGGTTGATGATTAAAGAAGTTCTAGACAAATGCAAACAAAAGGAAAGCAGAAATGGCAACATAGATGATCTGAAATTTAAGATAAAAAGTATTAAATAAGACAGCGATAATGTGTAATGACAAAAGGCACATTTTAACAAGAAGGCATCCTTCATAAACCTCTAAAACTAAACATCTTGGCAGCCAAATATATAATGCAAAAACTGTTAGAAATACAAGAAGAACCTCATTTTAAAACATGCATGCATGGGCTTCCCTGGTGGCACAGTGGTTAAGAAACCGCCTGCCAATACAGGGGACACGGGTTCGAGCCCTGGTCTGGGAAGATCCCACATGCTGTGGAACAACTAAGCCCGTGCACCACAACTACTGAGCCTGTGCCCTAGAGACCACGAGCCACAACTGCTGAGCCCGCGTGCCACAACTACTGAAGCCCACGTGCCTAGAGCCCTGCTCTGCAACAAAGAGAAGCCACAGCAATGAGAAGCCCATGCACTGCAACGAAGAGTAGCCCCCGCTCACCTCACCGCAACTGGAGAAAGCCCACGCACAGCAACAAAGACCCAACGCAGCCAAAAATAAATAAATTAAATAAATAAATTTTTAAAAAATGCATGCATAATTACAGTAACAGATTCCAATATAAATCTTTCAGAATCTGACAGATCTAGAAGATAAAAATTTAGCCAGGACATAGAGGGTCTAAACATTAAAATCAACCAGCTCAATTTAATAGATGCGTATAGAACTTTGAAACCTACAAATACAGAATATGCTTTTTTTACCTTATGTCAATAAAACATATATTTATATATCATATTTCAATATCATGTATATTTCTATATCATACATATACATACATATATATCCATCATGTACTTGGCCACAAATAAAACTTGACAAATTCAAAAAAGTGAAGATTTTTGTAGGATATATTCTTCTGATCAATGTTTTAGAATACAAATGAATAATAAATAGAAGACCCCCAAACTATTAGCTACTTAGAATAAAAATAACCTCTAAATCAATACAGAAATCAAAATAGAAACCAAAAACTATCCAGAAAGTAATGAAACTTATGTTTTGGTATGTTAAACCTATATTCCAGGGAAAATTAGTTTTAAATGCGTTCAAGAAAATTGAAATTAAAGGAATCAAGAACTCCTCTTAGGAAATTCAAAATGAACAACAAAAAATCCAGCCAAAGGGATTAATAAAAGTAAAAGCCAACAATAGTGAAACAGACAAAAAAATAGTGGAAAGAATAAATAAATCCTAAATCTAACTTTTGTATTGTGGTAAAATATATATAATATCTATCATTTTAACAATTCATAAGTATATAATTCCATGGCATTAAATACATTCACAATGTTGTATAACCATCACCACTATCTATATTCATAACTTTTTCATCATCCATTACAAAGTTTTTGTAATGGGTACAAAAACTTTGTACCCATTAAACAGTAACTCCCCCTTCTTCCCTCGCCCCCAGCCGCTGGTAACATCTCTCCTACTTTCTGTCTCTATGAATTTGCCTACTCTAGGTACCTCAGATAAATGGAATCATACAGTATTGGTCCTTTTGTGTCTCGCTTATTGCACTAAGCATAATGTTTTCAAGATACATCCATGTTGTATCATGTATAAAAATTCATTTCTTTTTTATGGTTGAATAATATTCTATTGTATGCCTATTCCACACTTTGTTTATCCATATTTTGGTTATCTGTTGACAGACACTTGGGTTGTTTCCACCTTTTGCCTATTGTGAATAATTCTGCTATGAACATTGGTGTACAAGTATCTGTTTGAGCCTCTGTTTTCAAATCTTTTGAATGTATACATAGGTGTGGAATTCCTGGGTCATATAGTAATTCTATGCCAAATCTAATTTTTTTGTAAGATCAACAGATACCTCATGCCCACCATTAGTGACAAAGGAGAGATCGAATACAAACAATAGTAGAAATTAGAAAAGCCATATAACTCCAGATACAAAAGAGAGAAAAATAATCATAAGACAATATTATAAACAATTCTAAAACAACCAACTCGAAAATCTAGAGAAAATTGTTGAATCCCTGGAAAAATACAAATTGACACCAAAAGAAACAGAAAATTTAAACAGATCAGTTACTACAGAAGAGACTGGAAAAGTAAAAATAATACAGTATAGGAATAGAAGGACACTTCTTAACTATGATAAAGAACATTTATCAAAAATCAGTAGCAAATATCTTATTACTTAAACAGTGAAACCTTCAAGCTATTTCCATTAATAGTAAGCACAAGGAAGGGATGCTCATGATCATTATTAGTTAAGCTTACTTGAAAGGTTCTGTAGCATTATTAAAACAAAATGAAATTATAAGAACAAATTCTGACAGCAGAAAAAATTATCTATACTTGCAGATGATGTGATTGTATACTGAGAAGAACCCAAGGGACTGTAGTAAAAAGAAAAAAAATCTATCAGAGAAGAAATAAATAAACAAGGTATTTACAGACTGTAATAACTACTCTGCAGGAAATAAACAGAGTAATAATAAAGAGTAGCTAGGCAAAGGGTCCTACTCTAGATAGACTGTCCAGAAAAGACTCTTTTGTAGGGGGGGGCTCCTGAAGCTGGACCTGGGCAATGAGAAGGAAGAGCCTGGGGTGGCATTCCAGCCAGTGGGAACAGTGTGTACACCTGGAGTTTGAGGAATTGCAGGAAGGCCACTATGGCAGCAGCAGGGAGGGAGGGGTGGTGTGAGATAGGGTGGGGTGGGGGTAGGAGCCTGTCGGCAAGAACAAGGAGATTGACTTTTACTGTAAGTGCCATGAGAGGACATTGAAGGACTTCAAGCAGGGGAGAGATTTAGGTTTTTAAAATCTGATTTATATCAGTGTGAGTTGATGGATGTTCACTAAACTTATTGTAATCATTTCATGATGTATGTAAGTCAAATCATTATGCTGTACACCTCAAACTTATGCAATCCTGCATGTCAATTATATCTCAATAAAATGGGAAGAAAAAATTTTAAAAAAATCTGATTTATGTTTTTTTTTTTTAACATCTTTATTGGAGATTTATGTTTTTAAAAGAACATTTTATCTGCTTTGTAGAGAAGAAGGCAAGAGGAGCAAAGGGAGACCAATTTGAAAGCTATTGCTGTAGTCCAGGTGGGAAATCACCATGGTTTGACTTAGGGGATGGCAGTTGGTGAAGAGAGAAATGGGTGGACGTGCGATGTATTTTGGAGCTGGACTCAGGCTAGACAGATGGAGGGATGTTAGCTTTTTTCCTTTTCCCTGACACTCTTAAGTGTCATTTTGTTTTAGCTATGTGTTTTATCAACAGAAAATAGGTAGATGGGTTGTGGTAGGTTTTTACTGGGGGATTTTTTTAAAATATTGGGATTTAATCCATCTGAAGTAATTATGATCTCTGCTATGTATCTTCTACTTTTTCTTTTGTATTTTTTAGTTCCAGGATTTCCCTTTCCCCTGGTATTTTGTCCCTGATTCTCGAAGGGTTGCCTGAGTTTTCTTGATTTCTCCTTTTTTAAAGCTTTAACGATTTGGAAGTTTAACTTCCTATTTTTAGTCTTGTGGTCTAGTAACTGTTCAAAGTCTTGAGTCACGTTAAGTATTAACCTTACCCCTCTGTTCGTCTCCACCATCCACCCCCCGCCCAGTTCCTTTTCCCTTTCTTTAGTGTCCTCATAAACATTTGTGATCACTTCGAATTCTTTTTAGTAGTGAGTTTCCACAGGAACATGTGACGACGCTGCCTGGCATATACATATTCATTTCTCCTTTCTTGTCTCTCAAGGAGAATGAAGACCTGAAAGAGTGTAGGCAGAAGGCCTCCCCGCCTCTCCGGGTGGAGGCTGCCACCGCACAGTCCTCACTGCCCCACCCCACCGCCCCAGCCCCGGGTCCGCACCGTCCCAGGGTTACCTGGCGCCCGGCTCTCTGCAGGCTGCGGGTGGGCGGAACACCCATGGTCCGTACCTCCCCGCAGTCAGAGTACCGGGACCTCGGGAAGTTCAGAGCTTTCCCACTAGGGGGCAGTGGCGCGCTTCCCAGAAGAGACCGCCCGGGGGGCGTTTGGTTCTCGGTCCCCTCTCCAGAGTCCCACGACCGGTTAGACTGGGTCCGCCTGGTGTGGGAGATGCAGGGTGAAGGAGCTCACAGACCCCGCAGGCCAGCCAAAGTCGGGGAGGACGCGGAGCCCAGGCACGCCCCCCTCCCCACCCCACCCACGACATACACCCAGGCATCTGAAGGCCCGAGTGGAGGAGGCGGGGGCGCGGGGCGACCCACGGAAAAAGCCTGGTTAGGGATCAAGCCAAGAGCACGCGGTGGTTCTTTACGTGGAGGGCAGCAGGGGTACCTAGTCCAGTTTGAGACCAAAACTCTTCTCACCCCAGCCTCAAAGCAGTTCTCCCAGTGTTGCCACCATGCCTGAATCCCCACCATTAGAATCACTCCAATTATTAAGGAAGACCCCAGTCAAATGCTCATGTGTTAACCACTGTTACCCAAGGACAACTCATTAATCCCTTGGGACACAAGGACACGTTAGCACAGATTAATTTTGCACTGAAGTGGGATTGGGGCAGGGAGATCTTTAGGCTGTAGGTCATTGGGGATGTTGTTATTACCTCAAGGATTGCAACGATGGTCATTGTTTATTTTACTTGTTCCTTGCCAGGTACCTGAGAGCTTTGTCCCATTATCCCTTCTAATAAAACAACATCTTGAGATCACTTGGTCTGCTGGGTTTTTCCACTGTAAAGTTACTATTTTTCCCTTTGTAATTAATGAATATTTGGGGGGAGATACTTTGAGACTGCAATATTCTGTTTGTCCTCAAATTTCCCCCCACTTCTCCGTGTCCTTGGACTGCCTCTGGGACACCTCTTCACGCTGGCATTGACGGTTTTTGCTCTTGGCTCAGTTTTCCTTTCACCCCAACCCTGCCTGAGTAAATCACTGTATTTGCATCTCCCTCCCTGTCAACTCCCGTTCTCTGCTTAATGCCTTTCACCCTGCACCTGGCGTTGGCACTCCCAAGTGTTTCTGACTTCCAGGCTCCTGGACCCCTCTGCGGGCCTCTTCCTCTTTCATCTAACTCCTCTCCTTTCCTTCCCTCCCCCACCCCGCCCCCTTCCCCAGTGGATTCTTCCTTGGTAGCTCCTTCTCTGTTGAATTCCCGCATCCTTCAAACTCTGCAAATAATATCTCTTACCATTTTCTGGGAATAACCAAGCCTGGAGCCTGAACTACATTGTTGGGCTGTACCCCCCAGGCCTACAAGCCCTGTGCTTAACCAGCTTCAAGACTGAAGAAAGAGCCCAGAGTCAGCGACAGAAACATCAGTGGTTTAATGGATGGGGGAGCTTACATGTCTGAAGCCAGGTCCTGGAGCGACACACTACCCTGTGGGGCGGAGGGAAGGCAGGACGTGGCCGCAGGCTTCACTCCCGGAGGCAAGGAGAGATTACCAGTTATGGGGTAATTGACGGTCAGGTTGTCTCATCAGTTACCAGGAAAACTAGCAGAGGGGCACGCCCCTTACCGCCCCTTTGATAAGCTATCAGGTGGAGATGTTCTAATCTAAAGTTAGAACAATCATTATCTGGGGTGGGAGCAAGTATGTAGGAAGGTCAGTCAGGTGAACAGGGAGTAGGTGAAGCAGGTGCTGGTCAGCAAAAGAACAACCATCTTGGGTGGCCTGATCATACGCTAACTTCCTAATTCTTCTCTGTGTTTTCCAAACATCTCCACCTCCACAAAGCATCCTTTCCTCCTTTCATCCAATCTCAGACAACTAGGAAAGGCCTTTAGGGCCAGCTGGAGCTCTGAGACCTCCTGGTAAAGTAGAAAGAACACCAGCTTTGGAGAAAGTCAGATCTGATTTGTATCCTAGTGCCACCATTTACTAACTATACGACCACTTTTTTTTTTTTCCTTTGAACTTTCTGAGCATCAGTGAACATTTCAGCGATGTCTGGATAGAAATACTAATTGTTAAAGATTTTAAGAATTGATATTTATGTGTGACAGGGACTTCCCTAGTAGCGCAGTGGTTAAGAATCTGCCTGAAGCAAAAATGACAAACCAGTCATTTGTTGAACAGTTAAAATTTTTATTTTAATCTTTTTTTATGACCATCAGTTTAGAGCATGAATGATTGCTTGAAGTTGAATTTGAAATTAGAAAACAGGAAAAAGCAAAACAAGAATGCATAAGCATGCATGATAGTTTGCAAAAGTGGTATACAAAAACATTAAACATTAGGACTTCCCTAGTAGCGCAGTGGTTAAGAATCTGCCTGCCAATGCAGGGGACACAGGTTTGATCCGTGGTCTAGGAAAATCCCACGTGGCTTGGAGCAGCTAAGCCCCTGCGCCACAACTACTGAGCCTGCGCTCTAGAGCCCACAAGCCACAACTACTGAAGCCCCCACACCTAGAGCCCGTGCTCCGCAACAAGAGAAGCCACCACAATGAGAAGCCCATGCACCGCAACGAAGAGTAGCCCCTGCTCGCTGCAACTAGAGAAAGCCTGCACACAGCAATGAAGACCCAATGCAGCCAAAAATAAATTAATTAATTTTAAAAAAATTGACGTGTGACAAGTTCCTGAAACAGACTCTGACATGTAATGCTCAGTAAATGGTAACTATTATAATTATTCATGGTAGGGGGTCCCTGCTCCCTCTAAAAACTTCATGCATTACCTCTCCTCTCTCCTATGTTTTCAACCTCTCACTCTCAACTGGTTTCTTCCCTCAGCTTATGAACAAGTTCAAACCTCCCCCATCTTTAAAAACAAACAAACAAAATAAATAAATGAAAAAAAACCCCTCTGTAAAAAAACCCACCGGCTCCCTCAAGTACGTTCACACCTTGTCAGGAAAGGAGAACTTCCACAGGAGGGAATCCTTGGCTTAACCAATGCCTGGTTCTCCCAAATTCCTGTCTCCTGTGGGAATCTCTCGTTTGGCTTTTCTGAATCAGAGGATTGGCTTAAGTCATCAGGTATGGAAAATTCTCAACCATTATCTTTTCAAATATTTTCTCTGCTCCATTTTCTCTCCCCCTCCTTCCAGAACTCCAGTTAAATATATACTGGATTTTCTCACTGTATCTTCTATCTCATTTATATTCTCATCTATATTTTTCATCTTTATGCCTCTCTGGGCTTCATTCTGGATGGCTTCTTCTGACTTATCTTCCTTCCCACTATGTGTTATTAACCTACTATTGCATTCTTATGGCATGATCATAGTTTTCAGTTCTATAATATCTAGTTGATTCTTTTAAAACTCTGCAATGTTGCTTTCAAAGTTTCCATATCCTTACTTAAAATTTTAAGTCCTGCTTTTATGTTCATGGACACAATAAACATTGCTTTATTACAAGTTGGATCTAGTGACTCTAGTATCTGGGTTCCTGGTGCGTCTGTTTCTATGGCTTCTGTTGATTCTGCCACATATTTTTTTGTTTGTTTGTTTCACATGCTTTGTGTGCCTGTGTACTTCCTGGACCTTTTATTTGACATTACTATTTTGAAAATTAATTTGAAACCTAGGCTCTTCTTCCAGAGAGGATCTTCCTTTCCTTCTACCAGCATCTGAGGACACTCAGTCCAGGAACAGGCCCTGAGAATATTCTAGATGACCACAGAGTCAGTCCCTGACCCATTTCCAGTTGCAGCCCTTTGGGATCCCTGTCCAGAGCAGAGAGTGGCCATATACTAGGTTTCCACCATGATGGACGGTGAACACTGTCCATGCAGCAGATCACTCGTGTATCTTTAGGACACTGTGGAATAGATGCAATATCACCCCTCCCACTCGCCCAAGAAGCTTGGCCTGTTCGCTGCCTTCTCCCATTGGGTGAACACACCTAAGATATGGAGCAAAGGGTCACCCATTTAGGGTCTTACCCCCTCCATGTTCTATTCTACTAATTCCTCTTTTTCTGTTAGGCCTTCAGTGTTATTAAGAAGAAGTTTGATGTCTCCTCCTTTAACTTTTGTAGTTTCTTTAGAGGGAGGGTGGTTCATCCCTTAGTCTACCACTACTGGAAGCAGATGCCAGGGAATCTCTAATGCCCCTGTACCACTTCTTTCCTGGCTGAACCTAGATCCTTCCTTTTATTCATCCACAGTTGAGCTTTACATGGAGATAACAGGAGGGCATTACAGTACAGAGAGCAATGTACAGCTGGCCACCAGAGACATCCTGGTCCCTACCCCTGGGCCCACTAGAGGCCAGGAGGCCATCTTCCTTTCTCCCTGACCATCCATCAGGATACATCAGCATCGCTGGTGTGAGTGCTGGGCTTCTGGTGTGGCAAACTGATATGGGTTTGATTCCAAGGTCTGTATAAGTGTGTAGACAGGTTCTATGTCTATGCGTAGACAGGTCGTATGATGAGCAGACCTCTGTGATGTGAGCCACCTGGGAAACAGGTCTGTTCTTAGGTAGGTAACATTAACTCAAACATGAAGCCTGCTCTGATTCCTCTAACACGGACAGAGTCTCTCCCTGCCTTGTGTCCGTGGCTCTTTCTCAGTACCTGGTCTGGAGCCTACATCACCCCCCACCTTGTATGATCAAGATTTTATGTGCACATCATGTCTTCCCTTTTGTGGTCGTGGTTGTTTCTGTTTCACTTTGTTTGCCTTGGTTGAAGAGGCTTGGATTATCCCTGTTGCTCAGTCCATGCCATATTATTTTCCTTGGTCTGCACAGAGTCCATTAGTCATTTTATTAATTAACTTATTCTCTTTTATTTCTACTTCCTACTTTTATTACCCCCTCTCCACAGGTCATTATTTTACTGTGTTAATGGACATCTTTATTTGAATGTGTTCTTGAAAATGTGCATTGTTGATTTATATGTGTATATTTTTTAAATGTGAAAGATACTATGAAATCTATTCTTTTTCCTTCTCTCTGTGTTTTTCACATCCAACCATGTTCTGTACAACATCTAACTCAAGCCATCTAACCTCTGCATAATATCCCATCATGTGCACGTGCTCCACTCTCCCAGCAATGAACACTCAGGTTGCCTTCAACTCCTGGCCTTCAACTACTGGTCACTATGGAAATATGCTGGGATGAACATCTTTATGAGAGTTCCCTTATGGGTGTGTAGGAGGACTTTCCTGGGATGTGTATCCAGGAGCAGGAATGCTAGGTTACAGAGCGTGCTCACGTGGGACTCAGTTTGACAAAGTAGAACCAGACTCCTTTCCAGAATGGCTGCACCTACCTACACTTCCAGCAGTGATACATGATTGACTTCTATGTTACCAAATCCCCTCCAACTTACATTACCCAGCTTTCTAATTGTTGCCAGTCTAATAGGTGCCAAATGATACCTTGTGGAGTATTGAATTTGCATTTTTCTGACCATCAGTGATTTTAAGCATCCTGTCATATGCTTAGTAGCTTCTTGGGTTTCTCTTCTGTTGTTTGCTTGTCCATGTTCTTTGCTCATTTATTCTATTGAAGTTGCTGGATTTTTTTCTTTATTGATCAGCAGTATTTCTTTGTGTAGTCTAGAATAATTTTAATACCTTGTCAGTTTTAGACATTGCAAATGTCCTCTCCAATTCCACATTGCCTATTTCTTTAATAAACATTTTATTTTTAATTTATTTAATTTATTTATTTTTGGCTGCTTTGTGTCTTTGTTGCTGCGTGCAGGGTTTCTCTAGTTACGGCGAGCGGGGGCTACTCTTCATTGCGGCACACAGGCTTCTCATTGAGGTGGCTCCTCTTGTTGCAGAGCACGGGCTCCAGCAGTTGTGGCTCGCAGGCTCCAGAGCTCAGGCTCAGTAGTTGTGGCGCACAGGTTTAGTTGCTCCGTGGCATGTGGGATCTTCCCGGACCAGGGCTCGAACCCCTGTCCCCTGCATCGGCAGGCAGATTCTTAACCACTGCGCCACCAGGGAAGCCCCACAATGCCTATTAACTTTTCTATAATGTCCTTTATAGAACAGAGCTCCTTCATTTTATGTAATCAAATTCATTAAATAAATTAATCATTTTCCATATGATTTGAGCTTTTCAAACTTTAAAGAGTTCTTTCATGCCCCTGGGATGTAATATTTTCCTCCACTGTCTTCTGCTGACTGGATAGTTTTATCCTTCACATTTAGCTCATAACTCCATCTAGAGTCCCCATTTGTATGTAGTGTTAGGTAGAGATCCATGTTTACGTTCCTCCCTAGAGTGAGTCTGTTTTTTCAATATTACCTACTAAACAATCCATCCTTTCCTCTTAGATTTGTGGTGCTCCCTTGTCGATTAAGTTCCCATAGCAAGGCAGGCCAACCACAGGAAAAGAGCCCCAGCTCCGCCTCTAGTGCAAGTCCCTGTCCACGCCCACTCGTGGCTCTCACCTCCGCAGGTGTACAAAGACTAGGCTTGGGGTCTTTGGGGGGCTGAATCATCCCCAAAGAAAGGCCTGTGTAGCAGTGACAAGGCCCCTGCGTGGCCGGAGCTCAGCAGGGGCTGGTCTTGGCCCCCACGAGGCTCAGAAAGGCCGCTCCAGAGATAAGGAACTAAGGAACTGGAGCTAAGGAACTCCAGAGAGACAACTCAGGGTCTGAGGCAGCCACGCTGGGTCAATTCTAAGATGAGCTCAAGGGAAAAAGTACAGAAGAGCCCATTCATAATAGAAAGGAGGGAAGAAAGGGAGGGAGAAAGGAAGGGAGGAAAAGAGACAAGGAAATGTATCTTTAGGCAACAGGGTGGAGCTGGGCTCAGGTAGAGAACCCCTTGCTTCAGGCGGGGTTCTTAGCCACAAACCACGAAAACTGGCTCTGGCAGATTTAACTAGAAAGGAGGTTTATTAAAGGAGTCATTTGGAGGTCTAAGAGCCAAGACAGAGTCCAGGGCAGGTGTGCAAGGCCTGTGCCCACTCCAAGGGAGGCCATGAAGGACGAACCTAGCATTTCTAGGTCCCTGTGGGGATCTGGGCCCTCCCCACTACCTACCCATTAGGTGGGGAATTCCTTACGTAGAGGAAGGGGGTTCAAATACTGAGCAGACAAACAGAGTAACTATGTCCACTAAGCTCCTCCTCTCCTCTACCCATCTGTGTCCCTGAACCGTGTGGGTGTGAGGTATGTCTGGAAAAATAAGAGCTTGAACTTTGTTAACAGTCAGGGTTCAGAGATCACTGACACCCTGGAATCCTTGACAAGAGCCACTGTAAGAAGAAACAGTATGACACCAAAGAGAATATTTGCTACAGAGGAGGAAGACACCTCGTACTACAAACCCCACTCATCTTCAGACCCTGAGGGTCCACATGATAGTGGCTTCAGAAAAACTGGGAGGCTGGTCCTCAGCCTTCCTCCCCATCCAGCCTCCCACAGCCACAGGTGTACACTTTGAGAAAACAGGCTAGGTGGAGGACCTAGGAGAGTGGCCTCACCGAACAGTAGAGCCCCACAGAGCTCAAAGAAACTTCCTGCGGGGTCCCCCTCCAGTGGAAGAAGAGCTGTTGCCACCTCACTTGGCCCGAGCATCAATCCCTGGGGAGAACTGCCAGAGACCTAAACCAACAAGACCAGGACCCCTCCTAGCTGTCGAGGCCATTGCCTTTGGAGCCCCAGCCCCAGAGACCCAGCTCAGCCAGCAGCAAGAGTGGGCTCCCCACAGCAATGGCAGCACCACAGGCCAAGACAGGGCTGGAAGCCTATAGCCCAGCAGGCTACGGCATCCCTGGCGGGCCGCTGACGGCAGCAGCTGCAGCATCAGTGCCCCACGTGCAGCTCGGGCAGTAGTATGTCTGCACCTGACCAGCAACCTGCTGACAGAGCAGTAACCAGAGCTGACTCTTGGCAGCTGACTCTACAGAAGACAAACTGTGCAAGATCCGTAGACTCTCTGTAACCTTGCAAATGTTGGGTACAAAGAGCCACTAATATGTGGACACTCGTGTTAATCAGACTGGACTTGTAGTCCCAGACTGGTGAAACCTGGTGTGCTGGTACCATAATTGTAATAACAAACACAATTGTCATGTCATGACGCATTCTCGTGCATTAGCTTAATGCCGGGCAGACAGAGGCGCCAGTGAAAGCACAGGGAGTAAAGTGGTATCACTGAGGCACCGCCTCCTGCCCCGGGAACACCTACCTGAGAGGTAAGCCTACCTGTTCACCAATTGTTGTGCCGTCGTCCAGCTCCTCCTAGTGGGATGGAAGGGGCAGTTGTCCCCTGTGAAGACCCCTGGGCTCTTCTCCTTAGGGCTGGTGTCCCTACCCTGCTGGGCCCATGTCCTACTAAGAGACACGAGGGCAGAGGTAGTGGCAGCAGGTACCCCTGGAAGAGGTGGGGGAAGCAGTTGCCTTCTTAATACCAGCCATGCTAAGTTCTTCTGTTTTTCAAGGATAAAGCAGATGGTAATAGAGGACTAAGAAGAGGCTGAGGTCCTTCTCCATACACCAGGGCAGCAGGTTACTGTGTTCTTCTTGCTGAGCATGTGGGGTCGTAATGAACTGGGCATGGCTGGCAGAGAGGCACATGAAGACGGGCTGGGCAGCTGAGGCCTTTGGTGTTGGTGTTCAGGGCATGAACAGCATGTTGATCAGCCACCTGGCTGATGCAGTTGTGTGTGATGATGTGCCTCTTACCCACTGGAGCCCCTGAGCTTCCTCACCACCTTCTGCTGCTGGCGCCTGGCCTTTGGGGCTACCGTGCCAGCACCATCTGCAGCCTCTGGCACCATTGTTGCCCCTCCGATGGAAGGACAGGTGCCAGGTCCCACCATGCCTGGCAGGCCCCAGAGGTAGAGCTCAAGAAGCTCAGGGCAGAGGTCATGCTGCAGCATGGGGCCTCCTGACTCAGACCTGTCCTTGGAGGATGCCCACACGTGGACAGACTATAGTGTCCTCAGAGCCACAGTTTGATTTCCTATCCCATGAATCATGTTCTTGTTTCCTGGGGTTGTTTAGCTCCTGGGATGGCTTCAGGACCTGCCTGCCCATCTGTCTGTCTCGCTGTATGGAGGTGGTGGTTTCCGGGCCTTTCTGGAGGCTTGGGAGTTCTAGAGGGTAGGCTGATATGGAGGAGTGTGGGGAATCAGGGTGGGCCAATGGACACCCTGGCCCTGGGCATCCGGACGAGTCTTTCCAGTTATCACTGGCGTGATTGTGACAGTGATATTTAGGAAGAAGGGTATGTGCAGAGCCGTCTCTGCATAGGCTCATCATTGCCAACACGCTTGTGTGTCTGCATTTCTCTCTGTCTTTTTTGAAAACAGGTCAAAACCAAAACCAACTTCCAGGAGGCAGATTCTGGGTGTGGGCGTGCAGATTCTTTCTACTGATCCGGACAGGGTCTGGACGGAGAGAGAGGATTGAGCAACATGTCTGGACATGAGGTCGCGGACTGACTTCTTCTCTTATTGAAGCATAACAAAAATACAGAAAGGTGGATAAATTGTAAGTGTGCAGCTCAATAGCTTTTCCCCAAATCACCTGTGTAACCAGCATCCAATCAAGAAATAGAAATGTACCAGAATCCCAGAAGCCTCTCCTGATTCTTTCCTGTCACTCCCCCTCACGCTAAGCACTATCCTGACTTCTAACACCTTAGGTTAGTTTTGCCAATTTGAGGACTTAATAAGAATAGAATCCTGAGATATTACTGACGGACTTTAAAGAACAGAAATGTCTAATATCTAATATTGGGAGTTTTGCTTTGGGACGATATAATCCCCTACCATCAGCCTCCTCACACTTGTAATAAAGCCTGCTGCACAGATGAATGCCTTTTATGTGTCTTTCTTTTTGCTTTCTAAAGGGTAGAGGTGGGAATCAGTGAAAGTGGCTGAGCCGCCCCTCTGGGCAGTACAAAAACAGACCAAACAGCACTGCTGCAGAACGTGTTTATAGCAGATTCACACACTCAGAGTCTGATGGGGGCCTTAGAATGCTCAGGAACCATGGACAGAGAGTTGGATTTCCAGGCGTGTGGGATGGGTAGGCAGAGTCAACTTCACCTACATTTCAAAAGATAGGGTGATGCTCCACTAGCATCTGGGTCACAAACTAGATAAGCATGACATTTCATTAGAGGAGATACAAAGAACCACCCATAGGCATCTCTATTTGACGTTAACTGGCAGGTTTATTCCCGTGTGAGTTACACCTGCATGAGTCAGGTTTCAGGGCTGAAGCAAGCCAAGCACATCCGAGTCTGGAAAAAGAGAGGGGAGGGAGGAGGTTCCAGCCACAGGTATGGAAAGGGACCAGAAAAAAAAAACCCTGCTGGCAGAGGGGTAGCCATCCAGCCACCTATGCAGAAGTGCTGCAGAGGGCACGGAGGGTGTCTCTGGGGCCAGCCTTGGGTAGCGAGCGGACCAAATTGCAAAGCAAAAGAGAAAAGTGAAACTTCTTTGCACCCACCTCCCACCCAGCAGCAGCAAGAGTTAAAACCAGAACAGCGCCCAGCTGAGCCTCCCAGGGGTGTAGGAAGCCAACTCGAGCAAGAGGGCAGGACCCGCCCTTCTGACAGTAACTGCAGATCAGATAGCGTAAGGTGGTTCTCAACCTGACTGCAAATTACAGTCACCAAGGGAGAGTTTACTTTTCACTTTTTAAAAAATTGTGGTAGAAAATACATAACATAAAATGTACCATTTTAACCATTTTGAGGGATACATTCAGTGGCTTTAAGTACATTCACACTGTTGTGCAACCATCACCACCACCCATCCACAGAACTCTTTCATCTTCCCACACAGAGACTCCGTCCTCATTAAACACTAACTCCCCATTCCCCCCTCCCCCAGTCCCTGGCAACCACCATTCTACTTTCCATCTCTATGAATCTGGCTACTCTGGGTACCTCATATAAGTGGAATCATACAGTGCTTGTCCTTTTGTGTCTGCAGGGGAGATTTTAAAAGCATGAATGCCCAGGCCCAACAGCCCCTGATCAATAAATCAGAATTTGGGGTGGGGGCAGGAACCCGTCCCCATAGCAAATACATCTCAGCACCTGCTGGCTGATGCTAAGGATTTCTCCTTTTTCAGCTGGAAATGAGGGGCTTAAAATGACTGATTGAGGTGTCACAGTGACTGAAACTCATCTGCTAAAATTGATCTATCAGTCAACAAGCATAAATGACTATTATCAGGCACTGTCTACTTTTGAGAGCCAGGAGCACTCAGACAGCAGCAGACGATGAGATGGGGTGAGACAGACACACTGGAGACTCACGGTCACTTTTGGTGGGGAGTGGAAATAAAGGTTAGTTCTGTTTACCTTTAGTTACCCTGTGGACAAAATAGGAGTTGGGAGTAGAGGAATTGAGGTCCAACGCAGCTGTGCACTTGCCTGGTTTACTGGAACGTGGCCACCCTGACATATGGTTCCCATCAACTGTATTTTTGCATGATTCTTGAATCCCTCCCCTTTTTTTTATTTGACTGCACTGACTTCATTGCAAAGGAACTTCACTTCCATGGGTTCTGAGGCATGACCAGTGCCTTGTTCAAAAAAGATTCCCTTGTGTTGCTTGTTCCTGCAGAACTAGAAATACATAGAAAACAATCAGATGGTTTAGAGCAGGGGTCCCCAACTGCCAGGCTGCGGACCGGTCCCGGTCCCTGGCCTCTTAGGAACCAGGCCGCACAGCAGGAGGTGAGCGGCCGCGAGGGAAAGAAGCTTCATCTGCCGTTGCCCATGGCTCACGTTACCCCCGAACCATCCCCCACCCTCCTTACCCCCGTCCGTGGAAAGCCGCACAGCAGGAGGTGAGCGGCGGGTGAGCGAGTGAAGCTTCATCTGCCGCTCCCCATCACTCGCATTACTGCCTGAACCATCCCCCCACCCCGTCCGTGGAAAAATTGTCTTCCCCGAAACCGGTCCCTGGTGCCAAAAAGGTTAGGGACCGCTGGGTTAGAGAGACAGAGAAAGACAGGCAGATACAAACATATACAAAATAACAGAATGACAAGAAAGATTCACATCAAGCTCCTAAGACTGGTTCTCCCTATGAAGGGAGAAAGGTATGGGAAGGGGACTGGAAGGATTTGAATGTTTATTTATTTTTTAAAATCGTGAAGCAAACATGACAAAATATCAACACTTATTCATTCTGTGTTGGCATTTGCTATGTTATCTTACTCTTTTTACTTGTCTTTGTGCCTTTTGTTGTCTTTAAAAGTTGCCAGTATTGCAAATATATCTTTATAAATAATTGTACACATGAATATACATGTATAAAGAAATATTTTGATAACTAAAGAGAGTTCTTACAAAGTTTTTTTATGTTAATAATTTTACCATAAAGTTAAATTAATAAAGCCTCACAGAAAAGTTGAAAAATACCAAAAATAGAGACGCAAATTAACATTTCCCATAAAACTACCATTCAGAATTTGCCACATTGTGATGTCTTGATATCTAAGCTTTTTCTCCATGCGTTAAATCACTGCATCATTGGGACTTCCCTGGTGGCGCAGTGGCTAAGAATCTGCCTGCCAATGCAGAGGACATGGGTTTGAGCCCTGGTCCGGGAAGATCCCACATGCGTCGGAGCAGCTAAGCCCGTACGCCACAACTACTGAAGCCCACACACCTGGAGCCCGTGCTCCGCAAAAAGAGAAGCCCCAGCAATGAGAAGACTGCGCACCGCAGCGAAGAGTAGCCCTCCTCACCACAACTAGAGAAAGCCCACACACAGCAACGAAGACCCAACACAGCCTAAATAAATAAAAACCTTCATTAAAAAAAAAAATCATTGCATCATTGATTTCAAGTTTTCAGGTAGTCTCTGATTTAAAAAAATAATACTTTTTCGTTGTAAAATGCAGAAAAAGATAAAGAAATAAATTACCCATGGTCTTACTACCTGGAGTGTCCCTATCAACGTTCTTGATGGCAAAACCCCAAATCTGATTCTAGTTAGGAAGAGAAAGACATTACTGGAAAGATTGGAGTAGCATTCATCGTCAGTGTGGAGATGGGTTTTCTGGTGTTTTTTATTTCATTCATCTCCTCCTCTGGTCTTTATGTGATAGAGTGACCCAAACATTCAGTCAGATTTTGAATGGCTGGACCCTAATGCCAATTTGACCTTAAATGTTATTTCTTTGATGGCTTAATCTGAAGGAGTCACTCACTATTGCAATAGCCTTTTTTTTTTTTTTTTTTTTGGAGGGGAGAGGGCTTACCCTTTATCATCCTCTAACATTTTTCTTGTTTTCTTGAGTATGTTTCTTGTCGCTCTTCTTCATTGTTGTATCCTCAGGGCCTAGAACAGCATCTGACATTAGCAGTATTCATTGTTGAATGAATAAATGAATCAAAGAGCCTTTGGTGGTCTTGCCTATGAAGTATCTTCCTTTAAGTACCACTGAACATGTAGCCTAAGAAGGCAACCTGGTGAAGCACCGTGTTTCATCTGCATCCCTGCCCCCCACCTCCTTGTAGAGCAGCAATTCTACATCCCTGTGTCCACTAGCCACAGCCAACACAATATCCCTCTTTTTTTGCCTGTTTGCCTTGTTCCTTGAGGAACCTTAAATATCCATGTGAAGCCTCAGCTTCCAGTTCAATGACATCAGCTATGTGTCCCTTGATGAGTATATTCTTCCCTTTGGTGCTAAAACTTTTACCCTCAGGGTCTAGTGTTGCTAGGATGGGAAAAAATATTTTTTTTAGCCATTTACTATTGCAGCAGTCTTAAGATTTTTTTGACTTATCATTTATCATTCTTTACCACTTTTCTTATTTGCCACTGAGGAGTGGGAGGAACTATGTCATCCTCTGTAAGGGCAAGTCTGTATTTTTAAGGCCACAGATAAGCTCCACCCCAGCCACCATGGCCACGCCGTACATGACCCCACTGAGCACACACTGGGTGGAGGGGAAGGGAGCAGAATGCCATCCGCAGAGTGGACTGTCCTGGTCCCTGGTCACTGAAAAACTCCACCGTGGGAATATTTTGTTCAGCATTCACATGAGACGCATATTCTGGGCCCATTCTGAGAGTTCAAGCCATTAACTCTTCCCCAAACTTTTTTGTCATAAATCCTCTAATCTTAGTTCTTCTAGGTCATTGATCATATGATGAGATTTTAATCACACCCCAGGATTTAGTGGTCCTTGAGCCACTCCAGAAAAAGTAGAAAATTTTCTTAAAATTTAAATACTCTGTTCAAAGTTCTGCCTCCTGGGAGTGTTTCTTTATCTGCTGTTCTTCAGGACCATCTGGAGCGGGACTATAGCACTGCTCAGGGCATCCCTGGTAGAGCCATCTGGAACCAAGCTTGAATGTTTCCCCCTCATCAAGTAGTCATAGAGAGCTCTACACGTGGCCCTACGTGTTGGCTGAGGGAGAAGAGGGCAGAGAAAGCATGCTGGGAATGTGAACAATACTTTCCTGCCATTTATTTGTGCTTTCAGGTCATGCTCAAACCTGGCCTCATTGTACCATATCTGTTTGATGATGGAGCATTGTTATGCATGCCTGACTTTAGACTCAGAAAGCACCCAGATCACATGGTTACCTGATGTCCAATCTGGAAAGTGTTCACTCTCCAGAAGAGTCCAATAGCAAGCTAAGAACAGTTTCTCAAAATGAGGATGGATGGTCATTTGCCAACATAGTCATGGTTTTGCTCCAGAATTATGGCACCTTCACTGTGATTCTCCTATCTGGACTTGACACCGCCTCCAGGAAATTTACTACCTCTGGATCCACTAGGCAATAATAAAGCTGCTTGTGCTGCAACCTGTGCCAGTTGGAAGGTCTTCCCTTACACGGATCTCCACCTAAAAACAGACATATATGGACACTCTACCCAACAACAACAGAATACACATTCTTCTCAAGTACACATGGAGCATTCTTCAGGATAGACCATATGTTAGGTCACAATTCAAGTCTGAAAACATTTAAAAAGATAGATATCATACGAAGTATCTTCTCCAATCACAATGGGATGAAGTTAGAAATCAACTACAGAAGGAAAACTGGAAAATACACAAATTTGTGGAAATTAGCACACTCTTTAATTTTTTTATATACAGCAGGTTCTTATTAGTTGTCTATTTTATACATATTAGTGTATATATGTCAATCCCATTCTCCCAATTCATCCCACCATCACACGCTGCCTCCTCTTTGCCTCCTTGGTGTCCGAACATTTGTTCTCTACATCTGTGTCTCTATTTCTTCCTTGCAAACCAGTTCATCTGTACCATTTTCCGAGATTCCACATATATGCATTAATATATGATATTTGTTTTTCTCTTTCTGACTTAATTCACTCTGTGTGACATTCTCTAGGTCCATCACGTCTCTAAAAATGACCCAGTTTCGTTCCTTTTCATGGCTGAGTAATATTCCATTGTATACATGTACCACATCTTCTTCATCCATTCGTCTGTTGATGGGCATTTAGGTTGCTTCCATGACCTGGCTACTGTAAATAGTGCTGCAGTGAACATTGGGGTGCATGTGTCTTTTTGAATTATGGTTTTCTCTGGGTATATGCCCAGTAGTGGGATTGCAGTAATGATGTTGAGCATTCTTTCATGTGTTTGTTGGCAATCTGTATATCTTCTTTGGAGAAATGTCTACTTAGGGCTTCAGCCCATATTTGGATTGGGTTGTTTGTTTTTTTGTTATTGAGCTGTATGAGTTGCTTATAAATTTTGGAGATTAATCCTTTGTCAGTTGCTTCATTTGCAACTATTTTCTCCCATTCTGAGGGTTATCTTTTGGTCTTTTTTATGGTATCCTTTGCTGTGCAAAAGCTTTTAAGTTTCATTAGGTTCCATTTCTTTATTTTTGTTTTTATTTCCATTACTCTAGGAAGTGGGTCAAAAAAATCTTGCTGTGATTTATATCAAAGAGTGTTCTTCCTATGTTTTCCTCTAAGAGTTTTATAGTGTCCAGTCTTACATTTAGGTCTCTAATCCACTTTGAGTTTATTTTTATGTATGGTGTTAGGGATGTTCAAATTTCATTCTTTTACGTGCAGCTGTCCAGTTTTCCCAGCACCACTTGCTGAAGCAACTGTCTTTTCTCCATTGTATATTCTTGCCTCCTTTGTCATAGATTAGTTGACCAAAGGTGCGTGCATGGGTTTATATCTGGGCTTTCTATCCTATTCATTGATCTATATTTCCGTTTTTGTGTCAGTACCATACTGTCTTCATTACTGTAGCTTTGTAGTATAGTCTGAAGTCAGGGAGCCTGATTACTCCAGCTCCGTTTTTTCCTCTCAAGACTGCTTTGACTATTGGGGGTCTTCTGTGACTCCATACAAATTTCAAGATTTTTTGTTCTAGTTCTGTTAAAAGATGGCATCGGTAATTTGATAGGGATTGCATTGAATCTGTAGCTTGCTTTGGGTAGTAGAGTCATTTTCACAATATTGATTCTTCCAATCCAAGAACATGGTATATCTCTCCATCTGTTTGTGTCATCTTTGATTTCTTTCATCAGTGTCTTATAGTTTTCTGAGTCTAGGTATTTTACCTCCTTAAGTAGGTTTATTCCTAGGTATTTTATTCTTTTGTTGCAATGGTGAATGAAATTGTTTCCTTAATTTATCTTTCTGATCTTTTGTTGTTAGCGTATAGGAATGCAAAAGATTTCTGTGCATTAATTTTGTATCCTGCAACTTTACCAAATTCATTGATTAGCTCTAGTAGTTTTCTGGTGGCGTCTATAGGATTATCTATGTTTAGTATTATGTCATTGGCAAACAGTGACAGTTTTAATTCTTCTTTTCCAATTTGTATTTCTTTTTCTTCTCTGATTGCCATGGCTAAGACTTCCAAGACTATGTTGAATAATAGTGGTGACAGTGGATATCCTTGTCTTGTTCTTGATCTTAGAAGATATGCTTTCAGTTTTTCACCATTGAGAATGATGTTTGCTGTGGGGTTGTCATACATGGCCTTTATTTTGTTGAGGTAGGTTCCCTATATGCCCACTTTCTGGAGAGTTTTTATCATAAATTGGTGTTGAATTTTGTCAAAAGCTTTTTCTGCATCTATTGAGATGAT
>NC_041214.2:77231045-77232505 GCF_002837175.3 Physeter macrocephalus | reverse complement strand
GGTTCAGTCTTGGAAGGTTATACCTTTCTAAGAATTTGTCCATTTCTTCCAGGTTGTCCATTTTATTGGCATATAGTTGCTTGTAGTATTCTCTTAGGATGCTTTGTATTTCTGTGGTGTGCGTTGTAACTTCTCTCTCTTCATTTCTAATTTTATTGACTTTAGTCTTCTCCCTCTTTTTCTTGATGAGTCTGGCTAAACGTTTATCAATTTTGTTTATCTTCTCAAAGAACCAGCTTTTAGTTTTACTGATCTTTGCTATTGTTTTCTTTGTTTCTATTTCATTTATTTCTGCACTGATCTTTATTATTTCTTTCCTTCTACTAACTTTGGGTTTTGTTTGTTCTTATTTCTCTAGTTCCTTCGGTGTAAGGTTAGGTTGTTTGAGATATTTCTTGTGTCTTGAGGTAGGATTTTCTTGCTATAAACGTCCTTCTTAGAACTGCTTTTGCTTCATCCCATAGGTTTTGGATCTTTTTGTTTTCATTGTCATTTGTCTCTAAGTATTTTTTGATTTCCTCTTTGATTTCTTCAGTGATCGTTTGGTTATTTAGTAATGTATTGTTTAGCCTCTATGTGTTTGTGTTTTTTACATTTTTTTCCCTGTAATTGAATTCTACTCTCATAATGTTTTTGTCGGAAAAGATGCTTGATATGATTTCAGTTTTCTTAAATTTACCGAGGCTTGATTTGTGACCCAAGATGTGATCTATCCTGGAGTATGTTCCATGTGCACTTGAGAAGAAAGTGTAATCTGCTGTTTTCAGATGGAATGTCCTATAAATATCAATTAAATCTATCTGGTCCATTGTGTCATTTAAAGCTTGTGTTTCCTTTTTAATTTTCTGTCTTGATGATCGTCCATTGGTGTCAGTGAGGTGTTAAAGTCCCCCACTATTATTATGTTACTGTCGATTTCCTCTTTTATAGCTGTTAGCAGTTGCCTTATGTATTGAGGTGTTCCTGTGTTGGGTGCATATATATTTATAATTGTTATATTGTCTTCTTGGATTGATCCCTTCATCATTATGTAGTGTTCTTCCTTGTCTCTTGTAATATTCTTTATTTTAAAGTCTTAATGATATGAGTATTGCTATTCCAGCTTTCCTTTGATTTCCATTTGCATGGAATATCTTTTTCCATCCCCTCACTCTCAGTCTGTATGTGTCCCTAGGTCTGAAGTGGGTCTCTTGTAGACAGCATATAGATGGGTCTTGTTTTTGTATCCATTCAGCAAGCCTGTGTCTTTTGGTTGGAGCATTTAATCCATTCACGTTTAAGGTAATTATCGATATGTATGTTCCTATGACCATTTTCTTAATTGTTTTGGGTTTGTTTTTGTAGGTCCTTTTCTTCTCTTGTGTTTCCCACTTAGAAAATTTCCTTTAGCATTTTTTGTAGAGCTGGTTTGGTGGTGCTGAATTCTCTTAGCTTTTGCTTGTCTGTAAAGCTTTTGATTT
>NC_041214.2:77213709-77230791 GCF_002837175.3 Physeter macrocephalus | reverse complement strand
TTTTTCTTTGGGTTTATCCTGTATGGGACTCTCTGTGCTTCCTGGACTTGGGTGGCTGTTTCCTTTCCCATGTTAAGGAAGTTTTTGACTATAATGTCTTCAAATATTTTCTTGGGTCCTTTCTTTCTCCTCTCCTTCTGGGACCCCTATAATACGAATGTTGTTGTATTTAATGTTGTCCCAGAGGTGTCTTAGTCTGTCTTCATTTCTTTTCATTCTTTTTCTTTATTCTGATCTGCAGCAGTGAATTCCACCATTCTGTCTTCCAGGTCACTTATCCGTTCTTCTGCCTCAGTTATTCTGCTATTGATTCCTTCTAGTGTATTTTGCATTTCAGTTATTGTATTGTTCATCTCTGTTTGTTTGTTCTTAAATTCTTCTAGGTCTTTGTTAAACATTTCTTGCATCTTCTCGATCTTTGCCTCCATTCTTTTTCCGAGGTCCTCTATCATCTTCACTCATTATTCTGAATTCTTTTTCTGGAAGGTTGCCTATCTGCACTTTATTTAATTGTTTTTCTGGGGTTTTATCTTGTTCCTTCATCTGGTACATAGTCCTCTGCCTTTTCATTTTGTCTATTTTTCTGTGAATGTGGTTTTCATTCCACAAGCTGCAGGATTGTAGTTCTTCTTGCTGTCTGCCCTCTGGTGGATGAGGCTATCTAAGAGGCTTGTGTAAGCTTCCTGATGGGAGGGACTGGTGGTGGGTAGAATTGGGTGTTGCTCTGGTGGGCAGAGCTCAGTAAGACTTTAATCTGCTTGCCTGCTGATGGGTGAGGATGAGTTCCCTCCCTGTTGGTTGTTTGCCCTGAGGCAACCCAGCACTGGAGCCTACAGGCACTTTGGTGGGGTTAATGGCAGACTCCAGGAGGGCTCACACCAAGGAGTACTTCCCAGAACTTCTGCTGCCAGTGTCCTTGCCCCCGTGGTGAGCCACAGCCACCCCCCACCTCTTCAGGAGACCCTCTAGCACTAGCAGGTACATCTAGTTCATCTCCAATGAGGTCATTGCTCCTTCCCCCTGGGTCCTGATGTGCACACTACTTTGTGTGTGCCCTCCAAGAGGGGAGTCTCTGTTTCCCCCAGTCCTGTCAAAGTCCCGCAATCAAATCCTGTTAGCCTTCAAAGTCTGATTCTCTGGGAATTTCTCCTCCCATTGCCAGATGCCCCGGTTGGGAAGCCTGACGTGGGGCTCAGAACCTTCACTCCAGTGGGTGGACTTCTGTGGTATAATTGCTCTCCAGTTTGTGAGTCACCCACCCAATGGTTATGGGATTTGATTTTACAGTGATTGCACCCCTCCTATCATCTCACTACGGCTTCTCCTTTGTCTTTGGATGTGGGGTTTCCTTTTTGGTGAGTTCCAGTGTCTTCCTGCCAATGATTGTTCAGCAGTTACTTGTGATTCTGGTGCTCTCACAAGAGGGAGTGAGGGCACATCCTTCTACTCCACCATCTTGAACCAATCTTGAAATTAGCACACTTTTAAATGACCAATGGATGAATGTTATTAGTCTGCTTGGGTCACCATTACAAAATACCACAGACTCAGTGGTTTAAACAGCAGATATTTATTTCTCCAGTTCTGAAGGCTGGGAAGGCCAAAACCAAGGTGCTAGCCAATTCAGTTCCTGGTGAAGACACACTTGCTGGCTTGCAGATGACCACCTTCTCTGCTGTGTCCTCACATGGCAGACAGAGAGTTCTCATCTCTCTTTCTTTTCTTGTAAGGACATTAATCCCACCAGGGGGCCCCACCCACATGACTTCATCTAAACCTAATGGCCTCCCAGAGACCTCACCTCCAATCAACTACCATCACACTGGGGGATTAGTGCTTCAACATATGAATTTTAAGGGGACACAAACATTCAGTCCATAACATTCTGCCCCTGGCCTCCCTAAAATTCATAAAAATATACAAAAATATTCATCCCATCCCAACAGTCCCAAAAGTCTCAACTCATTCTAGCATCAACTCTAAAATCAAGAGCCTAAAGTCTTATCTAAATCAGGTATGGGTGAGATTCAAGGTATGATTCATACTGAGGCAAAACTTCTTTCCAGCTGTGAACTGTGAAACCAGAAAAGTTACCTGCTTCCAAATACAGTCCTGGAACAGGCATAGGCTAAACATTCCCATTCCAAAAGGGAGAAAGTGGAAGGAAGGTGTTATGGTCCCAAGGAAGTACAAAACCTAGCAAGGCAAATATCGTTATATCTTACGGCTGGAGAATAATTCTCTTTGGTTCTATGCTCAGCCCTCTGGTCCGTTGGAGCAATGGTCCTGCCTTCAGGACCCAGTGGATTGGCAACACCATCCTTATTGCTCTGCTTGGCAGGTTACCATCCCCCGCTTCCAGGTGGCCCCACCCCCAAGGCTCCAGAAGACCACTATCTGACCTGTTGAAACTGAGGGGATGCCCACCCCCCCTACCTTTTGAAACCAAGGAAGCAGCCCTGATGATCTCTAAATTGCCTTCAGGGTCATTTTTCCCTTGTCTTGAAGAATAGCACATGTTCACAGCCAAATAACTTTATGGTCCAGTCCTGTCTATAGGATCTAACAAGCCCAATAGCCTTCCCTCATTTGGTCTGAGCTCCATTCCTTTGGGTTGAAACTGGCAGTGTTGCTGATGGAGTGGCTAATTAGGTCTATAGTCTATTCCCATACTAATCCCCTTATCAAAGGGTTGTTGGACCCCACCTTACTGTTCTCTTCAGAAAAACTTTCTCATTTTTTGCGGTATGGACAGGGTGAGAATTTTCAAAACCATAAGTTCAGGATCTTTTTTTTAAATTTATTTTTATTTTATTTATTTTTGGCTGCATTGGGTCTTCGTTGCTGTGCACAGGCCCTCTCTAGGTGCAGCCAGTGGGGGCCATTCTTTGCTGTGGTGCGCAGGCTTCTCATTGCAGTGGTCTCTCTTTGTTGTTGAGCACGGGCTCTAGGCGCAGCGGGCTTCAGTAGTTGTGGCGTGTGGGCTCAGTAGTTGTGGCTCGCAGGCTCTAGAGTGCGGGCTCGGTAGTTGTGGTGCACGGGATTAGTTGCTCCGCGGCATGTGGGATCCTCCTGGATCAGGGCTCAACCCATGTCCCCTGTGTTGGCAGGCAGATTCTCTTTTTTTTTTTTTTTTTTCCGGTACGCGGGCCTCTCACTGTTGTGGCCTCTCCCGTTGCGAAGCAGAGGCTCCGGACGCGCAGGCTCAGCGGCCATGGCTCACAGGCCTAGCCGCTCCGCGGCATGTGGGATCTTCCCGGACCGGGGCACGAACCCGTGTCCCCGGAATCGGCAGGCGGATTCTCAACCACTGTGCCACCAGGGAAGCCCTCAGGATATTTTCTACTTAACAATTGCTTCTTCAATGCATTCCTCTCTTTTCACATTTTATTATAAGCAGTCAGGAGGCACCAAGCCTCTCCTTCAACACTTTGCTTAGAAATCGCCTCAGTTAAACATGCGTTTTCATTTCTCACAAGTTCTACCTTCCATAAAACATGAACATAATTGTGCCGAGTTCTTTGCCATTTTTATAAAATTTATCATTTTTTCTCCATTGTCTTATAACATGTTCCTCATTTCCATCTGAGACTTCACCAGAACAGGCTTTATAGCCCATATTTGTACCAACATTCTGTTCATGACATTTATGCTTTCTCTAAGAAGATGGACATTTCTCTATAGCTCTCCTCTTTTCCTTGTAGGCCCTCAGCTCAATCACCTTTAACTGCCTGTTCATGGCAATCTTGATCTTTTCTAACATGCACCTCCAAACTCTCCCAACCTCTACCCATTATCCTGTTGCAAAGCTGCTTCCACATTTTTAGGTATTTGTTACAGCAGCATCCCACCTCACAGTACCAAAATTCTGTCTTAGCTCAGTCTGCTCTAATGAATACCGTAGCCTGGGTGGCTTAAACAACAAATATTCTTTTCTCACATTTTATAGGCTGGAAATCTGAGACCAGCGTGCCAAGATGGTTGGGTTTTTGTTTGTTTTATTTTGGACGCACCGCATGGCATGCAGGATCTTATTTCCCTGACCGGGTATAGAACCCGTGCCCCCTGCAGTGGAAGCACGGAGTCTCAACCACTGGACCGCCAGGGAAGTCCAGATGGTTGGGTTCTGATGAGCGTCTTCTTCCTGACTCACAGACAGGCACCTTCTCGCTGTGTGCTCACGTCCTTTCCTCAGTGCATGCACATGGAGAGAAACAGCAGAAAGAAGATAGGTAAGGAAACAGAGGACTTGAACAACACAATAAACCAACTAGATCAAACATATATGAACACTCTACCCAACAACAACAGAATTCACGCTCTTCTGAGAGATCTTTGTCTCTCCTCCTCTGTCTATAAGGGCATTAATCTCATCCTAAGGGTCCCACGCTTATGACTTTATCTAAACCTAATCATCTCCCAAAGGCCCCATCTCCAAAAACCATCACATTGGGGGTTAGAGCATCAATATATGAATCTTGCGGGGAGACAAATTTTCAATCCATAACATGTATCATGTTGATTTTATTATTATTCATTTGCTTACCAGTGAGATTCATTATCTTGAATTTCATAGGTTTGTTAAACATTTATAGTTTTTCTTAAATGAGTAGCTAGTTTACGGCCTTTGCCCATTTTCCTACGGAGGTGTTCATTTGTAACTTCTTGACTTGTAAGAGCTCTTTATATTGTGAGTAGACTAACACTCTGTTACATATAGAGTAAAATTTTACAGTTTGTTTTTCTCTTGAAATTGGTTTTTTAACAGTAACTTTAATATATAAATAAATTATTAATTCTAATGTTTAATTTCTATTAATAAAAACTTTAAAAATTTACATATAATTAAGCTTTTCACTTTTTTCTTTATGATTCCTGCTTTGGTATCATTCACAGAAATACTTGAACAGCTTCAGCCTCATAGGAATTTAGCAAGGAATATTAGTAATAACAATAGCAAAATTACTAATAATCACTGTCATTTTTTGAGTATTTATTATGTATCAGACACTCTACATACATTATTCTACAGGGATACCCCAGAGATATTGCAGGTTTGGTTCCAGACTACCACAGTAAAGTGAATATCGCAATAAAATGAGTCATGGAAATTTTTTGGTTTCCCAGTGTATATAAAAGTTATGCTTGGGACTTCCGTGGCGGTACAGTGGTTAAGACTCTGCACTCCCACTGCAGGGGGCACGGGTTCGTTCGTCGGGGAAATAAGATCCCACATGCTGCACGGCACGGCCGAAAAACAAAAATAGTTATGCTTGCACTACTATACTGTAGTCTATTAAGTGTGCAATAACATTATGTCTAAAAAATATATATATACCCTAATTTAAAAATACTTTATTACTAAAAAACACCAAAACAATTACAATAGCAACACCAAAGATCAGTGATCACAGATATAATAATAACAAAAAGTTTGAAATATTGTGAAAATTACCAAAATGTGACACAGAGGCACGAAGGGAACAAATGCTGTTGGAAAAATGGCACCAGTAGACTCGCTTGATGCAGGGCTGCCACAGATCTTTAGTTTTGTTAAAAAACACAATATCCACAAAGCCTGATAAAGAAAAGTGCAATAAAATAAGGTATGCCTATATTTAATCCTCACAACAAACCTAGGAAGTAATTATTATTCCCATTCTACAGATCAGGAAACCAAGTCTCAAGAACACAAAGTAACTTGCTCGCAGTCATGTGAGTTGCAAGTGTTGGAGCTGAAATTCAGTCACGGTGCAGATAAATGAATAGACCCGGTCCCCATCCAGCCTCTGCTGTGCTGGCTGCTAGAAGGGACCTCATGCATGTCCCTTCCCACCCCCCGAGGCTTCATGTCACCTGTAAAATTTGTTTAGTAATAACTTCCTTATAGAGTTGTTGAGGGATTTTTTACATTAATTTTTACTGGAGTATAGTTGCTTTACAATGTTGTGTTAGTTTCTGCTGTACAGAAAAGTGAGTCAGCTATACATATACATATATCCCCTCTTCTTTGGATTTCCTTCCCATTTAGGTCACCACAGAGCATTGAGTAGAGTTCCCTGTGCTATACAGTAGGTTCTCATTAGTTGTCTATTTTATACACAGTAGTGTATATATGTCAATCCCAATCTCCCAATGTTGATGGAGTTAAATGAGAAAAGAATTATGTAACATGCCTGGCACCAAGAGACCGTCAGTGGAAGAGAGGCCTCTTTCTTGGAGCACCTAACTCTTTCCCTCCCCTCTCCTTGTGGAGGGGTGGGGCAGAGCCTGTGAGAGAAAGGGCAAACCAGTGCCTGCAGTGAGGGGCAGAGGTTGAAATGCCAGGCCTAGCATCTAAGCAAGGAACAGAGTGTGGTGCAACGCACGCACACCATCACGCCTCCGAAAGAGGTCCCACCCAGGAGTGACTCAGATGCTTTGGACACCTTTCCCTGTGTGGGAAGCATGGGTGGGGCTGGATCGGGCAGATCTCCCCGCTGTTCAAAAGCAGCCACTATTGCTTGTGAGGGGTGCCTGCAAGGTTGCTGCTCTTCTCCCGCTGTCACCCTGGTGGCCCTGACATACACACTGAGACCATGGGAACCCTCGGGGGACACCCGGTAGCAGGGATCTTCTTCTTCTTCCCCTCCCTCTACTACTCGGTGCTGGTGTCCTCGGCCCTGCTACAGGGCCAGAGGCTCCTCAAAGACCCTCTGCCCCCCAAGGGAGAAGCAAGGGCACAGATGGTGGCAGCTGGTCCCTGTGGAAGGAGTGGGGAAGGTGGTTTTCTCCCTGAT
This sequence comes from Physeter macrocephalus, assembly GCF_002837175.3. NCBI lineage: Eukaryota > Metazoa > Chordata > Mammalia > Artiodactyla > Physeteridae > Physeter > Physeter macrocephalus. The sequence continues at coordinate 77,224,012 of NC_041214.2, read as the reverse complement.
TCTCATCTTCCCTGAGGTCTTCTACCCGCCAGGAACAAAGCAGCTGATGATGGTGGACTGGGAGGCCCCTCGGCGACCGCTCACGTTCAGGGACGAGTGGGGGCACTTCACCACGTACGGGTCCTTCCTCCTCAGTGGTGTGGTGGACATCGCGAGCCAGGCGTGCCAGGCGTGTGAAGCTGGAGCAGGCGGCCGAGGCTCTGGCCTTCTGTGCGCTGGTGCTGCTGGTGGTGACCCACGCCGAGCACAAGGGCGCCCTGGAGACCCGCGTGCACACGCTGTGCACAGCGCCTGCCTTCCTGGTGGGCCTGGTACTCATCATCGAGATCTGGGTCCCCAGCCAGCCTCAGCTCTGGGTGCTCAAGACCTGGATGGGGCTGGTGCTCAGCAGCTGGCCGATGCAGCTAAGCATCCTGATGTACGCGCCTCCCTCTGGGCAGCCCTGGAGAGGGGAAAACCCCATGGACCTCGCCTTCCTCACCATCTTCTTCTGCTGGCACCTGGCCTTAGGGGCTGCCTTGCTGGCCGCCATCTACGGCCTCTGCAGCCTCTGGCATGATCGCTTCTCCTCCTGGAGAAAGGTCCCAGGTGCCAAGTACCACCTGTGCCCCATAGGCGAGGGCAGTGAAGAGCTTGAGAAGCTCCGGGCAGGGGCCCAACTACGAGATGGGGGTGTCTAGGTATAGAATCTGTCCCTGTGCTGCACCCTTGGTAATGAGAGTTTTGAGGATGCTCACTGTGTGCCTAGTGCAGAAATGTCCTGGGATCTGCAGTGTGGCTTTCCATCACAGGGGTCCCCTTCCTTGTTCCTAAATGAACCTTCCAGCTCCTAGGATTCCTGCTATCTATCTCTCTGTTCTCTCCAGGCCTGTCTCTTTTCTGTCTCGCTATTCAGTATGGTTCCTAACCATGGACTTACATGAAGTGAGAGCAGGAGTAGTGTTTTTCTTTGACAGCTTTTGGGATCCAAGAGGAAGAAATGAAATGAGGGAACAGAGAGAGATGGAGGGTCTCTGGGGACTCCGCAGGGCTCTGCGTGTCTGAGGCGGGGCTGGCTTAGCGTGTGCATGTGTGTGCCGGCGGCTGAAGTGGTGAAATGTGTGAAAGGGAAGGGGCTCTGTTTTCACATCGTGGTGAGGACTTCTGTTTTCTTCATTTCTCTCTGTTTTTTTACTCTCACTGAGTGTAGCAGGAAGAAGAGCTGGTTTCGTTGTTGCTGTTTTCTAATCTAAACTGGAGGAGGCTACTTCTGCCTGAGGGAGTAAAGGATGAGGGGAAAGGGCGTGGCAATCAGGTTAGCAGGGCTCAAGTCTGGGGAGAAAGGAGGCAAGGGAGGAATTCCCAAAGGTGGGTGTAAGAAACAAGGATTATATTTGTATAATTTTAAGTTCTTTGGGTTCTGCCGTGACATAAAACAACTCCATTGCTTATGCAGAGTCTTTCAGTAAAGTCTTATGATACACGTACATGTGTCTTGTGTGAGTGATTCTGGGGCAAGATCAAAGAAGGGGCCCAGATTTCAGGTGGCGGGAGCAGAAGGGGAAGAACCGCCATGAAACACGGGGCACAGATGACCTCGGTGGTTCTGAAGATGCAGGGACTCGGAGCCAAGAGGGAAACTGCAGCCCCTGGAACCTGCAGAACTTTCCAGCCGGTCACTGAGTTCCTCCCAGAATGAGGAGAGGAGGTGCTAATAAATTCACACACTCAGTGAAATATATGAAAGCAAGCTATATAAAAATACATATCCCTGGGTACAATTAGAAAACTGCTTCTGATAGCATGTGTCTGCTTATGTGAGATGATAAACGCAGCATTTGGAAGTCTGAAGAGGAAGGAAGACGGGAGGAGATGCTGGCCATAGATGTGGACAAAGGACCACAGAGAAAAGTGCCCACACATGAAGCAGCGGCAATTCTGCCATGGCACACGCAGTCAGAGATGCTGTCCTCAGAGACAGAAAATCTCTATGAAGCACAGACAGGGATTTGCATTTGCAGATGGGAGGGCAAGATGGGCTGCACATTGTCCTCTGAAATATGCCTGGACACTCCCTAAAGAAGCAGGGTGCAAGAGTGTGGAAACAGGCCCTGGAAACAGCAGGACAGGGGTTAAAGCAAAGAAGGGGAGCAAGGGAACGGATGGAAGCAGGGCAAGGGTCTGGCAAGTCACATGGGCTGGGCTTGCAGAGGAGCAACACTCTGGGTCTAAGGAAGAGACATGTCTTCCTCCAGCAGCTGGAACCAGGCCAGCCTCAGCTTTCTTCCCCAGCAAAGCAGAAACCAACCTAAGGAAAGGTCAGCACCCTTCCTTCTGTCCCCACCCTAAAAAGCCCAGAAACAGAGCCAGCTTTACCGGCAGCTTGTGCGCCCCCAGCAGTGAAAGCACCGAATCCTAACCACTGGACTGCCAGGGAATTCCCAGGCCCCCTCACTTTATATCTTCCATCCAAAGCCCTGGGAGAGGCCAAAGCAAGGAGTCCATATGATCGCTTATCACTGAAAAATAGCAAAAGTTAGATATTTCTGTATTCTTTTTTTCTCCATAAAATCTGGCTGCACCCTCTCCCTGAAGACTTAACACAGATTTACTTTCAGGATGCCTTATGATAAACACATCTCTTTCCCTGTTAGTAGACCATCCTTTATTCAAGGATAATGGTAAGACTCTTCCTTCTTCAGCTTGGAAACAAGAAGCGTAAAATGCTGATGACATCACACACTGGTTGAGAACCACTTGCTAAAGTAGAATCCCTCAGTCAACAAATGTAAATAAGTCTTATTAGATGCAGGGCCTGACTTAAAGAGGAGTAATTGGAGGTGCAGAAAACTGATGGCTAGGAGAGAAATTGGAAGTAATTTACAGAGGTGGGTCCTGTTTAATCTTCATTTGTGCTGTGTGCGGGAATTCTTGTCCTGCACATCTGGCCCTCGCCCAGCGAATCAGTCATGGCTCTCTAGGGAATCAGAGCCAATAGGATGTGGATAGACAGACAGAGAATTTAAGGAATGGATTCGAGATCGTTTGGACTGGCGAGTCCAAAATCTTAAGGACACGACAGCAGGCTGGAGACCCAGGGGAGAGTTGACGTTGCCATCTTGAGTCTGAAGGCAGTCTGGAGGCAGAATTCCTTCTTCCTCAGGACACCACAGACTTTTCTTTTAAGGCCTTCAACTGATTGGATGAGGCCCACCCATACTGTGGAGGGTAATCTGCATATTCAAAGTATACTAATTTAAATGTTAATCACATTTGTTAAAAATACCTTCACAGGGATTTCCCTAGTGGTCCAGTGGGTAAGACTCCACGCTCCCAATGCAGGAGGCCCCGGTTCGATCCCTGGTCTGGGAACTAGATCCCACATGCCACAACTCAAAAAAAAAAAGATCCCGCATGCAGCAACTAAGACTCAGCACAGCCAAATAAATAAATAAATAAATAAATATATTAAAAAAAATACCTTCATAGCAACATCTAGACTGGTGTTTGACTAAACAGCTGAGTACCATGGCCCAGCCAAGTTAATTAACCATCATACTCGGCATAATGGAACATGGCCACTCAAACATGATTTATGTCAACTGTGTTTCTCACGATTGTTGGAGACCTTCCAAAAGAATAACAGTAACTTCATTTTAAATGAACTCCATCATTATTGGTTCTGACTGCAGTGTGACTACAACTATATAATGTTCTATGGACTTTATCCCTTCCCTGTATCCTCCAGAAGGAGAATGATAGAGTGATGGGTGTGCAGGTAGGTGACACTTGTTTTTAAATTAAAAAAATAATGCTTAGAGGCTTTTTTTTCTTTTTCATGTTACATATTTTAGACATCTTAGAAAATAACAAAAAGTAGTTTAAAGTATTTTGAAATCTACCATAATGCTCTTACCCAGAATTAATTACTGCCTGGCAGGGCTAAAAGGGTAGAATGTATTTCAACCACACTAAGAGGTTGGATGGTAGCGTTTACATATCGGAGATGAGGCCTTTCCTGCTGAAGATGACTGATGTGCCTGATGGCCAAGGCGTGGCTGACTGAAAAGTGTTGTAGGTGAAGGTCACTGAAGATAAGGAAATCCAGAAATGGGAGTCTAGTGCTGTGGGAAGGAACTGAGTAAGGATACTGACATGCTTGGAAGATGGCAACCTTGGGCTGGAGAAGAACCCAGAGCCCAGTCTGCGGCGAATTTGGAGGAGAGGGAGGTGGTAAGGTATCAAGGATGGCCAGAAGACAGAAAATGTGAGTAACATTAGCTTCAAAGGAGGAAGTGATCAGGGTTAAGCAGACATGGTAATACCTACCCCACAGAGGTTCTGTGAGAAATAAATAAGGTTCTGCATAAACAACACTTAATACACAGTATGGTGTACAGTAGATGCTCAATACATATTAGCTTGAGATTCTGAATATACATGTGTGCAATGACCAGACCATATATAAAAATAAAACTCTGACCCACAATCTGCAGCAACCAGCCCAGGAAGCCAGCCTGCTATCTATAAATCAGACTTGTAGAAAGTCAGCTATCGCTCACTACTAACCAGTCCAGGTAGCCAAATAATAACCCCTATAACAACTGACCCAAAATGGGAAGGACCTGATTAATAACTAACAGCTTCCCTAATTTTTGCCCTGCTTCCAACTTAGGACCAACCAAAGAAAGCCAAATATGCATCCTTAAACAATCACATGATACCCCACTTCTAGTTAGCCAGCCTGCAGCTTCCCTATGCCAACAGCCTCCAATCAAGGCATAACTGATGCCTTCTCTTTTTTTCCCCCACTATGAAGCGTTCCCATTCCTCTGCCTGTCTTTGAGTCTTTGCCAAAAAGCAAATAAAGGTGGCTAACTCCCTTGCTATAGCAAGCCCTGAACATAAAGCCTTTTCTTGTTCTCCTTTGATTGGTTTTCATCTATTTTCACATGTTTAATTCTTTCATTTATTCATTCAAGCAGTTATTCAATATTTATTGAGCATATATTGATACTATATGCCAGACCCCATGCTGGGACATGAGAATAATGACGTGACCCAGATGCACAGGTCCCTGCCTTCAAGCTCATTATGGTTGTGGGAGAAGAAAGGCAAATAAACAGCAAGGTAAGTACAGTCTGCAAAGGACTGTGATGAGGGGCAGCTAATCCAGACTTGTGAATCAGGGAAAGCTTCCTAGAAAAGTGATGTCACCACAGGGACCTGAAGGATGAATATGGCCAAGGTTAGAGCCGTAAGGGAAACAGTCAGGAAAAAGGGAAACGGCCATAGGAAAAGTCCCCAGGTCATTGCATAAACACTGAAGGAAGTGAATGAAAGTGGGACGACTGGACCTCCGTGTTTGAGCTCGGAGTGGTGAGCCATGAAGGTGGAAAGGCAGACAAGGGTCAGAATCCTTCTAGGCCACGTGAAGGCATTTGGCATTTATCCTAAAGCTGACAGTAATGATCAGATTTCCATTTTGGAAACATCACTCAGGCTCCATGTGGAGTGAGGCCTGGAGGGCAAACCTGGAAGCAGGGAGACCAGTTAGGAGACTAACAGGTGATGGTGGCTGGATGAGAAGAAAAGTGCAAGGACTGGGGAGCTGATTTAGATGTTCCCACCTGGGACATCACGGCTGGAGGTCAGTAGGGTCGGGGGGTTGGGGAGGGTGGGACTAGCCAAAGCTTGTACAGCTGAGGAAGAAAGTAAATGCAGTCACTGAGAAAATGAAATCCACAGTGGGGGCTGGAGAAGAAGAGATGAATTCTGGATAGAGACATGAAGTTTAAGGTGTTGTTCTGGAAGCAGGTGGATGAACTTGTCTGGAGCTCAAGAGAAAGGGATGGGTAGAGAGGGCAATCTGAAAGTCATAAATGGTCACTAAAGCCATTTATGGGGATGGATGAGATTGCCGAGGGATATAGCGTATGGGGAAGAGGGCTTGGAACGGGACTCTGGGAGGCACCACACCTAACTGGAAAAAAGAAGGCAGGCACTCGTGAGGCAAACCAAGAAAGAGTAGCCAGAGAGATGCCGGGAAAACCAGGACCTTGCTGTAACATAGATACTAAATATTGATATTATTTTAATAAAGGGAGTAGCAAACAAAGCCTTGTTTCTTATTCCCAGTTCCTTCTTCCCCTTCCAGAGAAGGATGGTCTCCAAGACACTGGGAGGGAACTTACTCTACGAGTTACTAGTGATACTGGTCATACATTGCCCTATAGTGTTGCCCAAGCCGCATCAACAAAGTGCTAGCGTTGGTACACATCATTAAGTAAAACTGGATGATGAAATAATGGGAAGAAACGCACATGCTTAGGACAAGGACGTCCCCCTGAGGCAGGAGATAGATAGCCCCCCTCCCCCACCCTCCCCGCCCAGGGTAAACAGCTGGAGTTCGTTCCCTGTGGACAGATACTCAAATATGAAAATAACAGGACAATTGAGAGATTGCCTTGCTGATAAGATCTCTTATCAGGCCCTGCCCAGATAAGAGATAAGAGACCACATATTTCTCATCCTCAAAGTCAAGGAGACCTTCCCGACTAGAAAGCTCCTTGGAGGTCAAAAGGGAAGTGATGCTAATCTACCCATAGGCCTCTTCTCTGGAATCCATCTTAGCTGAGAGATGCGAGAGCACACATGGGAGGATCCTGAGATATACCAAATACAGACTCAGAACCAGGCAATTTAAAATGATTGGCCAGGGGCTTCCCTGGTGGCGCAGTGGTTGCACGTCCGCCTGCCGATGTAGGGGAACCGGGTTCGCGCCCCGGTCTGGGAGGATCCCACATGCCGCGGAGCGGCTGGGCCCGTGAGCCATGGCCGCTGAGCCTGCGCGTCGATCCCACATGCCGCGGAGCGGCTGGGCCCGTGAGCCATGGCCGCTGAGCCTGCGCGTCCGGAGCCTGTGCTCCGCAATGGGAGAGGCCACAACAGAGGGAGGCCCGCATACCACACACACACACACAAAAAATGATTGGCCAAAGGAAACCTGTAAGAAATGCCCCATATAAGTGCTTGAAATCACCATGAGGGCACGACTCTTTCTCTGAGTCCGCCTGTGTGTCTATCCACCCGTACTGTACTCTTTTTCCTCCTAATAAACACTTTGTTTCACTACTCTCCGTCTTTGTGGGAATTCTTTTCTGCAAAGCTGAAGGGCCATGGCCTTGTCACTGACCACTGGTCTACTGGCTAGGATTCAGCTCTCTCACTGCCGTGACCCAAACTCAATCTCTGGCCAGGAGCCGAAACCCTGCTTCAAGGCGCTGCAGGCTGAGGCCACCTGAGATAACCCCTACGTCACGCCCAGCTGAGGATTTTACTAGTATCTTGGTTAGGTGGGACTGGAAGTTAATTACAGGACCACCGTGGGCATTATTCCAGTTTGATGGTTGAACGGTATACAGTTAACTATTTAGTTCATTAGCCCGGGTTACTGAGCGCCTACCATCATATTTCCTCTCTCTTCAATAGCCTGTGGGTACAAAAGGGACCACAGGAAGGATAATGGTTTATGTTTCAAGTCCCCCAACCTCTTAAGCCCCCTCTGAGGTACTCCTCCCCGTCCCCACAAGCCTCTCTCTCTCTCTCCCCCCCCCTTCCCCTTTCCCTCTCCCTCTCTCTTGTCTCCCCTCACCCACAAGCTCTGGGCCTTACAGTTTCCAGGAGAGTCCAGAGATTACCCTTCCGCCTTCCTGACTGCCAGTGGTGTCCCTGGTAACGAGGCCGCTTTCCTGTCTAATTCGGAATTCTTTAAAGACTGCATAGAGGCCCTCCTCCCCCAACCAGGAAAAAACGTCCTTCTCCCAGCACTGTGCGCCCACCCTTGGCGGCCCTCCGCCCTCCTGAAAACGGTTCCTTAACTTCCCCTGGCAACCCCACTCTCCAGGGACCCAGTCCCCAAGGACCAATCTCCGCGTGGCAGCATCCTCACTGCCTAGCGCATCAACGTGTCCTGGTGTCCTGGGACAGAATCTAGGAGCGTGGGGACTGGGGGACAGAGTTGGGAGAGACACTTAACTTCTTTTGTACTTCTGATTGTTTTATCATGTATAAAAGAAAGAATACGGGTAATACGCTCGATTTTTTTTTCAACGAAATCAAAATTAAAACTGTAAAAGGGCACAGAACTATCTAGTAAACCGTGAGGAACGCACGGAGCCCAGTTCTGCCAGGCGGCCCCCGGCTGTCCCTGATGTGCTCCACGGCCACCCTCTTGTTAAAGGGGTTCCGGCCTGAGAATGGCCGGGGTGCCAGGGCCCCTCAGCCCTGCGCAGTTCCTCTCCCCTCCTAGGAACTGGGGCGGAGGTCAGGAACTCAGCCCGGAGGCCACCTCTGCGCAGGCGAGGGGCTGCGGGGACGCTGCGGCGCGTGGCGCGACTGCCCCAGCGGGCGCCCAAGGCAGGAGCGCGCCTCCCACCGCGCCGCACTTTCTTTTCCTGCCTCACCGTGGAGGTCCGGCCTCGCAGCTCTCCCGGAAGAGTGTCCAGACGAGGTGGTGTACCCGCCCCTCCTGGGTCGTTTGTATCCTCAGCGCCTGGCATCACACCAGATTCGGGAGGCAGAGGCTGCGCGGGGGAGGAAGCTTCGCGTTCTGCGTGGGTGCCCAAAGCTAGGCCCCAGCACTGCTGTGCCTTCTTATCCCACGCCCGCCCGGGCGAGGGCAGGCCGGCCCCAGGTACTCAGAGGTTACACGCCTAATCTGGGGAAATGAGGCGGGAGATGGATGAATCACCGATGGATGGACTGATTCTTAGATCTTTTCTGCGTGCACTATTTCTCCAGCTCCTTCTAAGCACTCGGGAGGAATCGGCGAACAAAACAAAGCTCCCCGGCGCTCTCAGATCTAGGGTGGGAGGTGGCAGTGACCTGATTAGTTCATATATTGATGTTTAGCCCTAAGTGTCTACACCAACTCCTCCTACACCCTATTAAAAGCAAACTTTCCTTGACAAATCGCTCTGCATTGTGCACCAAGGGACCCAGCAAGTGGCAAAAGCATGCTGATTGGGGGAGGGTGTGGGCAGGAAGAGGTATGAGATTGGGAAACACAATGCCTACGTTAAGCAGAGACATTTTTTTCATTCGTAAAACATCATTTATCATCATCATTGGGGCTTCTCAAAATTTCCTAAGTGCCCCAACCTCTTTTTTAGTAGCTAATATTTGAAAAGAAAGAAAGGATGGCGGTTTCATTCCTCAAGGTCATAAAAACTCTTCTATTCACTCGTTATTTGACAGTTTCTGGCAAGATGGTTGAGATGCCAGATGTGGTGACAGTTCATCAGAAGAAAAAGCACAAGTTTGAAAGGCAAATGATAGGGATACATGAATGTCCTCAATGGGAATAACAAGGTTTAATGACCAGACAACTGTGCCCCAAATGTCCGATTAAAAGGAAGCGTGGAGCAATGACAAAGGGATCAAAACCAGAGCACCGCCAGACAAGAGGAACTCCAAACAGGCCCTTCCCAGGCATGTTTCTTTTCTTTCTTTCTTTCTTCCTTCCTTTCTTTCTTTCTTCCTCTTGTGATGAAAACTTTTAAGATCCACCCTCTTAGCAACTTTCAAATATACAATACAGTATTATTAACTGTACCCCCGTGCTGTACATTACATCCCCATGACTTATTTATTTGATAGCTGGGAGTTTATATTTTTTAACCCTCTCCTCTCATTTCACCCTCCCCCTGTCTGGTGACCACCAATCTGTTCTCTCTATCCATGAGCTTGGATTTGTTTGTTTTTTGTTTGTTTTTAGATTCCACATGTAAGTGGGATCATACGGTACCTGTCTTTCTCTCTCTGACTTATTTCACTTAGCATAATGCCCTCAAGGTCCATCCATGTTGTTGCAAATGGCAAGATTTCATTCTTTTTTATGGCTAAATAATATTCCATTGTACATATGTACACTGCATTTTCTTTGTCCATTCATCCATTCACAGACACTTAGGTTGCTTCCATATCTTGGCTATTTTAAATAATGCTACAATGAACATGGGGGTGCAGATGTCTTTTCTAATTAGTATTTGTGTTTCCTTTGGATAAATACCCAGAAGTGAATTGTTGAATCACATGGTAGTTCTATTTTTAATTTTTCGAGGAGCCTCCATATTGTTTGTTTGTTTGTTTTCAGAGTAATCTATTTATTTTTTATTTTTTTAACATCTTTATTGGAGTATAATTGCTTTACAATGGCGTGTTAGTTTCTGCTTTACAACAAAGTGAATCAGTTATACATATACATATGTTCCCATATCTCTTCCCTCTTGCATCTCCCTCCCTCCCACCCTCCCTATCCCAC
>NC_041214.2:77212889-77213316 GCF_002837175.3 Physeter macrocephalus | reverse complement strand
TGGTAGTGTATATATGTCCACGCCACTCTCTCACTTCGTCACAGCTTACCCTTCCCCGTCCCCATATCCTCAAGTCCATGCTCTAGTAGGTCTGTGTTTTATTCCCGTCCTACCCCTAGTCTCTTAATGACATTTTTTTTTCTTAGATTCCATATATATGTGTTAGCATACGGTATTTGTTTTTCTCCTTCTGACTTACTTCACTCTGTACTCCATATGGTTTTCCATAGTGGCTGCACCAATGTAGATTCCCACCAACAGTGCACAAGTGTTCCCTTTTCTCCACAACCTCGCCAACACTTGTTATTTCTTGTCTGTTTGATGACAGCCGTTCTGACAGGTGTGAGGTGATATTGTAGTTTTGTTTTGTTGTTGTTTTTTTTTTTTTTTTGCGGTTCGCGGGCCTCTCACTGCTGTGGCCTCTCCC
>NC_041214.2:77210647-77212744 GCF_002837175.3 Physeter macrocephalus | reverse complement strand
GGCCATGGCTCACGGGCCCAGCCGCTCCGCGGCATGTGGGATCCTCCCGGACCGGGGCACGAACCCGCGTCCCCTGCATCGGCAGGCGGACTCTCAACCACTGCACCACCAGGGAAGCCCATCATTGTAGTTTTGATTTACATTTCCCTGATGATTAGTGACGTTGGACACCTTTTCATTTACTTGTTGACCATCTGCGTGTCTTCTTTGGAAAAATGTCTATTCAGATCTTCTGCCCATTTTTAAATCAGATTGTTTATTTTTTTTACTATTGAGTTGTATGAGTTCTTTACATATTTTGGATATTAATACCTTGTCAGATTTATGATTTGCAAATATTTTTTCCTATTCGGTTGGTTGTCTTTAACCAGTCATTTTTCTTAAGCTGCAAAGCAGAGTAGTTTGTGCCGTATTTAGTTTCAGGACTTTTTTTTTCTTTTTTTGTAATTTGACACTACCTGCTCATTTAAGTGACATCCTGTGTGAAACCTACATTCACACACAGGATTTATATGCAGACAAAACAGCATACCATGATTTACCTGTAGACAGAGTCAAGTTCAGAAAATTACTATCAATGATCCTACCAAACTCAATACCCTCTTTTTGTAGCAAATACTTTGTAAAGGTCCTTTACTATCTTGAACTGAAATTCATAGATAATATAATCTGTCTACATACATGATTGCAGAGACTAGAGATAGATAGATAGATAGATAGATAGGTAGATAGATAGATGACACTATAATATTTGTCAATGCCTCCCAGCCAGAGACCCCCAGGAACACACTTACAGTTGAATAAGTTAAATCTATTGCTCTTTGCAAGGAGGGAGAATATGCACCACAGGGAAATGTGGTAGAAGGGACTTGGAGGATTTAGGTTTGTGTTAGGTGACTTTCAGGAGGATTCATGGAAGTGGTGCTTTGCTTTGGATTAGATGCTGTTGAGAAGTGGGAATCATTCTATAGTTGGGTCTTTTGATAAATGTGACCCAGAAGGAGGGTAGATTAGAGTAAGACTAAAGGTATCATTGTAAAGGAGCAGCAGACACCTGTACTAGCCAAGACAGGGAGGTGTTTAGTCATTTCTCTGGTTTGGACCATGTTCACATTTGTCTGTGTTCAGACATGATTACAGAGTGTTCTTGTTTTTGTCTAGATCCATCAAGGTCTCAGAGTGGCTCCGTCTCATACTGGCGATCTGTGAAATTGTTAATGTGCAACAGGAGAACACAACGCTGAGCAGTGAGTGCCAGGCCAACTCCCAGGTGTCATGGATGGCTTTTCTCATTTTCATATCCTAAGCGAACTTAAAAGGAGAGATAAAAATGATCCATAATGAAATAATGTACATTTCGATATATAAATGCTCCAGCATAACTGTATTAGAATACATAATAGAGTCAGATGATTGCACTCCCTTATATGAGTCACTTTGGATTTAAAAGTAAGAATATTGGAAGTGTTTCCTTACAATAAATGCAGAAGAATGAAAGAGAGTGGTTCCAATTATCATCAGAATTTAAATTAGTGTTAAGATATATAATAACACACCAGGCTCATTTGTATAGGATACGAGAAGGAAGGAATAACCTTAATGGAAACAGGAATAACATGTTAAGCAAATTATAGGCTGTCAAGGAAGAAAACATAAAGAACAATATTCTCATGACATTAGCCTTACTTGTGAGTAGTGAAGAAAAAAAAAACCTTTTTGTATGACATGGAGGAAAAGGGTGATGAAATATCTCAGAGATCATATCTCCTGTCTTGAAATTTCAATACTCATTCAGTGCATGCATACGAGTATTTAAAAAGACCTTGAAGATCATATACAATAAACCCAAAGATAATGAGTATTTTAATATAATGGGATTCTCTCCAGGCCCCTGACCAGCCCCTGTTGCCAAACCTGAGTCTCAAACTGAGGCAGACTAAACCCCTACAGGGTTGGTGCTATGATTAAAGATAACGTTTGGTAGCTCATACAACTCAGTAACAAAAAAACAAACAACACAATCAAAAAATGGGCAGAAGACCTAAATAGACATTTCTCCAAAGAAGGCTTACAGATGGCCAAGAAGCACATGAAAAG
>NC_041214.2:77204628-77210495 GCF_002837175.3 Physeter macrocephalus | reverse complement strand
TCTACAAATAATAAATGCTGGAGAGGGTGTGGAGAAAAGGGAACCCTCCTACACTGTTGGTGGAAGTGTAAATTGGTGCAGCCACTATGGAAAACAGTATGGAAGTTCCTCAAAAAACTAAAAATAGAGTTGTCATATGATCCAGCAATCGCACTCCTGGGCATACATCCAGACAAAGCTATAATTCAAAAAGATACGTGCACCCCAATGTTCATAGCAGCACTCTTTACAATAGCCAAGACATGGAAGCAACCTAAGTGTCCATCGACAGATGAATGGATAAAGAAGATGTGGTACATATAGACAATGGAATACTACTGATACTAAGTCATATAAATGGATGAAATAATGCCATTTGCAGCAACATGGATGGGCCTAGAGATTATCAGATTAAGTGAAGTAATCAGAAAGAAAAAGACAAATACCATATGATATTGCTTATATATGGAATCTAAAATATGACACAAATGAACTATTCTATGAAACAGAAACAGATTCAGACATAGAAAACAGACTTGCGGTTGCCAAGGAGGAGGGTAAGCGGGGAGGGATGGATTGGGAGTTTGGGACAAGTAGTTGCAAACTATTATATATATGTATAACTGAACCACTTTGCTCTACACCAGAAACTAACACAACATTGTAGGGAATTCCCTGGCAGTCCAATGGTTAGTACTCTGTGCTTTCACTGCCGATGGCATGAGTTCAACTAAGGTTTCACAAGCTGCGGCAGCATGGCCAAAATAAATAAATAAATAAATATTTTTTAAAATTGTGAATCAACCATGCTTCAATAAAATATTTTTTTTAAAAAAGATAATGTTTGGAACATGTATAGTTCATGGTGCTCTAAAGCTAGTCATTGTCATCAGTTTAGTCTTTGGGCCCCGTGCACACGCGCACACGCGCACACACACGCACACACACACACACACACACACACACAAAGATGGAGAGATAGGATGTGTGCTTGCTTGAGTCTCCATGATTACATGGAAGGTGCTTGATTGAGTGTGTGTGGTCGAGTTTGCAGGAGAATCCCAGGCGACGCTGTTGCAGGCTTTTGACAGTGCAGGCCGGGTATGGGGGGATCACAGGAGATGGAGAGGACAGGTTGAACATAACTGAGTTGGAACTTGCTCAGTTGGGTATGTGGATACTTGTGTACAACATGCTTCAATATATTTACCTTTGTGCCTTTTTTTGATAGTACAGACCTCTGGGAAAATAGTTTTTATTTACATCGCAAAAATGCAGGGACTTCCCTGGTGGTCCATTGGGTAAGACTCTGCACTCCCAATGCAGAGCGCCCGGGTTCAATACCTGGTCGGGGAACTAGATCCCGCATGTATGCCGCAACTAAGAGTCTGCATGCCACAACTAGGAGTCCGCATGCTGCAACTGAGACCCGGCACGGCCAAAATAAATAAATAATTTTTTTTTAAATTGCAAAAACTGCAGCCCTACATTTTACATGCTTGACTTTTGGACCCCATTTATTTCACTGTGGCCTGGGGTTCTTTCGCTTCATCGGGTGGTGGAGAATAGAAGCTGAATTGGAAGAGAAGACAAGAGGTCTTAGAGAAGTTAGCATTGGGACTATTTCAGAGTAACAGTGAAAATCCTGAAAAACGGCAAGGAATCCAAACTAAATAAAAGAAAACACAATTTTCTTGCATTGTGCTAAACATCTGTTGCTATTTTTTTTTAATGGCCTACAAACCTATGTTGTCAGCAAATTATAGCTGAGGCTCAATCTGTGGCACATACAATGATATTGGAAAAGGGAATTATTGTTTCTATGAAATCATTTTCAAGGGTTTCGTTTTACTGTCAATGCCTCTGTATCAATTGTCATTAACTTTGAAAATAAATTTCCACTGTGGCTTTTTTATCCCTTAACCTCATCCATGTGAGCAGAGCGCTTCCTTATCCCCCAGGGGGCTCTCGTCCACTAGAAGTCAAAATTTCCTAGCTCAATCCCAACTCACAGCTGATGTTCAACAGCTTTCACCATCTCTGATTTTTCTTAGAACAGTATAATCAGAATTCAGTGGAATAAAAATAACATTTCAGTTGTATTTTTTCCTATCATCATTCTAATAACCTATCGTTTGCTGGTAATTTGACTTTTTTCCCCCTACAATGTGTTGCTTACCCTATTTTGCAAGCCTTTATATTATTTCAAAATTCTAACTTTCAAACTTTTCCTTTAAATCTCAGAAGTGTGATATGCTATTAACTTTATAAATGTGTGTCTTTGTAAAATCTTCACTTTATCTTGAAGGGTGGGTCACTGTGTATTAGAAAAGAACTGCAGAGTTGGCATGTTTGCAAGGGTTCAACGTGGGCAGATATAAAACCAAATTTTCAATATTCAACTGAATATTGTTGACTCTTTTCCTTTATATTTGACATTTTGTCATACAGGCCAAATCACTCTGTTCCTATGTAAATGCAGAATTACCATGAAGATTACAGTTAAAAGGCGGACAGATTTGGTGACTCCAATAATACAAGAGGGCTGCCGTCAGCAACTTCTCAAAATGGTGAACTCCGAAATAAAACACAGTACAATCTTTCCTTGATGTATGCCATTGTTGCTTCCCAGGAAATTTGCTATTTAACTAAACCTTGCCAATAAAACCAAAAAACATAAAAACACTTTGTGTTCGTTTGTAAAATGGAATTAGTTCTGGGCTCAAATAATTATAAGCAGGTTTTTCACCTACCTAATTCCAGGTTCAGTTATATTCTAGAATTGGATCATTATAAACAGGTTTTTCACTTCTATTTAAAAGTCCTGAGGGACACAGGAGAAATCTTTTGTTGTGCCAGTGTGGCCCCACTAAATGCCGGCAGTAACCCCTATCCGCTATGACCAAAAAAGAAGTACAAATTTCCAAAATTCTCTGGGGAGCAGTAGCGCCCTGCAGAGGACCATTAATTTTTATGAAGATACAATTGCACGTCTGTGGTTTATGATCTAAGTTACATCTGATTTACATAAAAATATGGTCACTCAAACATGATCAGGGCTGTTTTAAGAGCTTTATGAGGCTCAGTCCCTTACTTTGGAGGCCCTACCTTAATTATATCAAGCATTTAAAATGCACCCTCGTCCTACAGTAAATATACTAATAGCAAGACTGGCTATGTGCCATGCACCATTCTAAGTATTTTACAACAACCTTCTGAAGTAGGCACTATTATTATTCCCATTTTGCAGATGAAGAACAGGCGCAGAGAGGCTCAGTGACTTGCCCCAAATCACACAGCTCCTAAGTGGGGGAGCCAAAATATTATACAAAGCTAGGCACTCTGATGCAGACATACTATGGCCTGTGTAACTCTTGTAGAGTTTGTATTTAAGAATAAGTTAATACATCACTTATGAGTTAGCTGAGTTGCAGATGACTTAACCTTTGTCAATTTCAGTTGTGGAGTTTTTGTTTAGTGTTTTGAGCCGGTCATTTAATTTGAGGTCTCAAACATCCTTGTAAGGTCCTTAAAAGGCCCCCAGACCTCATACTAAGCCTGCACTGTTGAAAGCCTACAACAGCACCTTCCATGCAATCAGGGAGACCCACAGCAGCACTCACCTTCTCTCTCCTGGTTTTTAGTGTGTAGCTTCTAGAGCACCATGATCCATGCAATTGTTATCTCTAATTTTAGCACCCACCCTGTAGGATAAGTGTTATTATCTCAATTTATGGAAGAGGAAACTGGTATCAGAATAAGTGACTCATTCAATGTTCACATTGCCTAAGAAATGACAGAGCTGAGAATTCAATCCTAGTCCTTAGGGGTCCAAAGTCTCGGCCCCCATGATCTCAGTTTGGGCCCCATGGGGCTTTCCTCTCTCTTTGCCTAACACTCCTTCCCTAGTAATGGAACCTCAGCAGGTTTCCAAATGTCCTGCCACCCAGTTCCCATCAGCAAGAGGCACAGCTACTAGTTCTTTCCCTACAGCCACTGTCATTCCATTTCAGAGCCGATTAAGCCCTCAGACTCTCATTAGAGCAAAGCCAACTACAGAGGTTGTTCTGGGTGGGGAACTCCAGAAGACGATTTTCTCAATGCCGGACCTCACCTGCTCCTCTTTTCCTGGGCACTAAAATCACCCATCACTTCTCCTGACCATGCTTTTTTTTTAACAAACAAAAAAATTTTATTGAAGTATAGCTGAATTATAATGTTGACCATGCTTCTTAGAGTTCCCTTTCCCCACAACCCCAGAGGCCATGACTGCACCAAATTTCCCCTCATCCTGGTTGCCTGAAACCCCGAGGGTCCAAAGAACATGGGGAGCAGATGTTACCAGCTGGTTCCCCTTGCTCGAGACAGAGATGGACTCCACGGGCCCTTCACCTGGAGGCCTCCGAGAATGAGGCTGAAACAACCAAATTTTATTGGGCATGTGGTAGAGAGAGCTGAGAGAAGCTAGGAAGTGGGGACACAGGAAGAGAGAAGCAAACAAGAGATCCCTTGCAGAGCCAGAGAGAGGGAGCGTGCACGTGCACAAAAACAAGAGAGAGAAACTCAGTCCCTGCTTTGCTGGTCCCCAAATCCTCCTGAGGTCTCCTACCCTTCCAATCCTTAGGCCTCATGAAATCTGCCAGTATCCTTCCAATAGATTCCTTCCTTGCAACCAAAGTTCCCTGCATCACCTGCTGAGCCCTACTGCAGCCTCAGGTGCTGAACCCCAGGGCAAGAACAAAAAGGACCAGCTCATCAGTCCCAACCCTCTCACCCCCATCCGGATCTGGGATCTGGAAGGTGGTGGCACTTAAGTGAGTTTTCTGAGGGCCTGTCACCTATTCACCTCTGAGTCGCAAACACTCCAATAAATGATATGGAGTTGAGAGTATGGGAACAATCTATTAAATATAAAAGATAACAATGCCATTAAGGCTGGACTAACTCTAAGAAAAAAGCTAGAGGCTAGGAGACCAGAAATTTCAGTACAAAGTGAAGATGCTCCAAAATGAGACTAGGAAAAATTTGACAGAACATAGCATTTTCAAAGAAACACTTCTGGCGTTTAATCGCAGAACTGCTGCAAAGGGCAGAGAAAACCCTCAAAAGTTTATTCCAAGGGAAAAAAATAAAGAGGAACCAAATTGGGAAAGGTGTTGGGACAGTAGAAATGAAAAGGTTAGGGGTGTGGAATTTGAATCTTAATGCGGCAGACATAAAAATAGAATATAGAAGAGACCTTGCATATGATAAATACATTTGGGAAATATCAACTTGAAACCATGAAAATAGATGTATTCTACCTGAAACTAAGTATGGTGTGGTTTGTAATATTTTTTAAGGTTACCGACATTTGGAGAATGTGATGAACAGTATAAATCTTCTTCTCAGGTAAAAAAAAAAATACTAATAACAAAAATATACATAATTTTGCACATAATTTCAGGAGGTACTCAGACTCCAAATACAGCAAAGACAGTCGGGAATTTATAGCCAATGAGCAGAGTGAGGAGGTCAGTGGATAAAAAAATTAATAAGAATAATTTGATTGGATATCAAGGGTAGAAGTATTCTTGGTAGGCAAGCCAAAGTGATCAGATACCAAGGATAGGGGTATTCTCAATACACTAACTTAGAGTTTCCCTGGTGGCGCAGTGGTTAAGAAGCCGCCTGCCAGTGCAGGGGACGCGGGTTCGAGCCCTGGTCCGGGAAGATCCCACATGGTGCGGAGCAACTAAGCCCTTTGCGCCACAACTACTGAGCCTGCTCTCTAGAGCCCGCAAGCCACAACTACTGAAGCCTGTGCGCCTAGACCCCGTGCTCCACAGCAAGAGAAGCCACTGCAATGAGAAGCCCGCGCACTGCAACGAAGAGTAGCTCCCACTCGC
>NC_041214.2:77196294-77204613 GCF_002837175.3 Physeter macrocephalus | reverse complement strand
TGAGAAGTCCGCGCACTGCAACGAAGAGTAGCTCCCACTCGCGGCAACTAGAGAAAGCCCACACACAGCAACGAAGACCCAATGCAGCCAAAAATAAATAAATAAAATAAATAAATTTATTTAAAAAATAAATAAATACACTAACTTAGTAGATTCTTTGCTAAAACAGGCCTTAACTGGGGTGCTCTACCTTATAGCCCCTCCAGGATGCCCCAAGTCTAGCCCCACTGTAGACCTCAGCCCACTTTGCTCTAGCTAAGCCCTGTCTGTTGAGTGCCTGAATCTGCTCCCTGAGGTCCTCCTTTCCATGTTCACTTTGCCACTTCCAGACTCTAGAGACTCAGCAGTGACACAGATGGTTCAAGGCCTGCCCTGCCCCACCCTCTGGATGGTACCTCTCAGTTCAGAGGCTTATCTATTTACCTGAGCTTGCTGGGCCCACACAAGGAAACATCACACAACCAATAAAGTGATGATCGCCTGAGGATCTGGAAATATAGTCACAAATCTACATCATGGAGAGCAGGTATGTAGATACTCTTGTAACTAGACATGTCTCCACAGGAAACAGTCTAGTAAGCAACATGGCTGAATTTTCTTTCTGTCTCTTTTTTGGCTTAAACATTGTTCTGGTTTTCCTACTCACCAAAACTTGGATGAATTTCACAGAGACAATGATAAAGAAAACAGACACCAAACAGCAGATACTATATAACTCCATATACGTGAAATTAAAAACAAGGAAAGCCAATCTATGATGATAGGAGTCAGAATAGGGGAATTTCTGTGTTGACTGGGAGTAGAACAAGAGAGACCTCTGGGATGCTGGAAATGTTCTCTCTTGATCTGGGGCGTGATCACGTTTATACCTATGCAAAACTTTCTCAAGTAGTACCCTTAAGATTAGTGCACTTAATTGCATATAATTTATACCTCGATTAAAAAGCACAAAAACACTTATTATGGGTTCTTCCCTTCCACAACAGTATTTCCTGACTGGGTATACTTTTCCCCTTGCTGATCTGTCTTCTGGAATTCCTGGGTCCTTTTCCTCTTCCCTGAGCCTGGAGATTTTCTTTTCTGGAAGCTCTGTCTGGAGCTGAGAGCTACCAAATGGAGTTAAAATACTCTCAGTCGAGGGACTCCAGGTTCTCTGTTCCATGTGCCAGTTATCAGGTTATTGCCTTTCAGCTCCAAGACTGTTCCTCGGTGATAATGCACCTGGACCTTAAAATATTTCTCCTTTGCCAGCTGGCCAGATGCTAAGCTTTCTCAGTAGTGGGCTCTGGAAAGAGACTGGGGGAGGAGGGGGCCAGCTTTCCAGGTTCCAGTGTGCTCCCCTGGGCAGCCTCCCACAGCATGAGGCTTCTGCAGCACCTGGTCCAGCTACATGCATGGTTTCTGTAGAACCTAGCAGCCAGCAGCACCGGCACTTCTCCCTGGGCAGCTCCCCTCAACCCCCGGGGAACTGTTCCTCAGTGACTCCAGCTAGCACAGCACTTCAGCAGACCTCACCATCCAGTGAGCCCTGGCTGCACCTTCTTCAGTGAGGTCTGGATCTCAGCCTGTGGAGGGAGACCCTCTTGCAGATTGCTCCTTCTTTATGTCACTCTCAGCTCTAGGTGTAGTGACTGCTTCCTATATCCGCTAGTACTGTATTCATCTGAGTTTTCTCCACCAATTACTAGCCAGCCTTTCTTTATCCCAATCCCCTCTTATAGTTAATGATTCTTTATATTAAACTGTCCCTGTTCAAGTCACTGTGTGGTTTCCATCTCCCGATTGGACCCTGACTGATACATTCCCCTTGTGGGGTTTGGGGATGTGGGGTTTTTACAGATAGAAGTAGCAATTGTCGGAGTAGTGATGCACCGAGGTAAAAGGCTCTGCTACAAAATTGCTGGGTGATCCTGGGTATCTTAGTCCATTGGGCCGCTATAACAAAATACCATAGACTGGACAGCTTAAACAGCAGACATTTATATCTCACAGCTCTGGAGGCTATAAGTCCAAGATCAGTGCCAGCATGGTGGAATTCTTGGTGAAGGCCCCCTTTTGCAGATGACCATCTCCTTGCTGTATCCTCACATGGCAGAGAAAGAGATCATCTCTCTTGTGTCTCTTCCTATAAGGGCATCAATCCCATTCATTAGGGTTCCACCCTCATGACTAATCACCTCCCAAAGACCCCACCTCAAAATAGCACACTGGGGGTTAGGGTTTCAACATATGAGTTTTAGAAGAGGACACAAACTTTCAGTCCCTAACACTGGGAAAGTCACTTTTCCTTTCTGGCCTCAGTTTCTCCTGGAATAAAATGGGGAATGTGTCTGCTCATCCTCCACTACCTTCACAGAGAGGTTGTGAGGATAAAGTGGAAGCACTGTGAGCTCCTCGGTGGAGAGGTGCTGCTAAAATTCCTGGAGCTATTCCACCTACTAAAGTGGCTCGTAAAATTGACTGTTACGTAAAGATCTCTGCATTAATCAATTGTCACCCTTCCCACTGCAGGGAGGGAAACGGGTGGAGGACTACAAGAAGGCCTAGAGACTTTTGGAGGTAAGCAGCGGTGGCAGGACCTCTGGGAGATTCAAGGCAAGGGCAGATGTTGACCTACACCCTGTCTCTACCCTCAGATTAAGCTGATAGTTGGGGTTCACTTAGCATCATATCTGTGACACTGTTCCCCAGCACACATTTGACACTGACCAGTGCTGAAACGCGATGCTCTTGTACAGGATCTCTGCACCGTGCAATTCCAGGTGGTGTCATGCACGTCACAGTTTTGCAAATGGCCCTCCCTGGTGTTGTGCAATGTACAGCCTGTGCAGCCATACGCAGTAGCCCTGCCCAGTTGAGGGAGGCTGAGGCCGTGGCCACACACTCCCTGTGGGTCATCTTCTCTGGGGTCCTGAAGGGAAGGCCCTTCAAGCAAACTGATAACACAAGGAACTTGCACCAGGCCTCCAGGGGCCACAGAACAATCATACTGATTTCCACCTGACTGTCCTTTACCACCCAAAGGGCAGCACCTTCCCTGGTTCCCGTCCCTGCCTGTAGTTCTTCCACCAGTACCCCCAACTTCGGGCTTACAAAATTCCTCATCGATTAGCATGATGTATCACACGTCATTACTTCAGAACGAGGAACCCATCTTATGGCAAAGGAAGTGTGAAATGGACATAGGATCACAGGATCTATTGTTCTTACTGTGTTCGTAGCATCTGGAAACAAACATCGGAAGAGAATGTTGGAATGGCCTGTTAAAGTCTCATTTAAGGCACAGGTTTCAGGACAACACCCTGTGGGGTTGAGGTGCATCCTCTAAGATGAGGTATAGGCACTGGCCAATGGATGATATACAGAGTTGTTTCCTCTGTAGATGTTCAACATGCATCCAGGAACCAAGAGGGAGAAGTGGAAACGACCCCTCCCACCATCACTCCCAGTGGCCTACTTTCAGACTTTGTGATTCCGGTACCTACAGCCTTATGCTCTGTTGTATCAGAAGATCTGGCTCTCATAGTAGGGGAAGGAGGGGGAAACTTCAGACAGGCATACCATAGGGTCTGAAGCTACACCTACTACCTGGACCCTTGGGAAGCCCATGCTGGTAGACCAATAAGGATCGGTTGCGGGCAGGCAGGGGTGATGATTGACTCTGAAAGCCATGAAGAGCTAGAGTAGCTATATGATGGGGGATGGAAGGACTACAACTGAAACACAGAGGTTCCATGCCCAGTGATAATGGTGAGCAGTCAATTACTGCAACCACTGCCCGACAAAGGCAAGGTAGCTAAGGCTCAGATCCTTTGGGATGAAGGACTAGGTCTCCCCCACCAGGCAACCAACCCACACCAGTCAAAGTGCTGGCGACAAAGAGGGAAATCTATGATGGTGATGGAGAAGGAGATGATAAATACCAATTTCAGTTTGGGGACCAGCTGCACCAGTGGGGACCATAGCTTGTTCTACTGACACCCTTATGTTATGTTCTTGCAGAGATTGTAGCTGACCACATTTGATGGGGTCTCTGAGGTGGATTGGATTTGCTGGAAGGCAGGAACAGATCTGAGTGATACAGGAGCCCTCTTGTGCTCCACTTCAAATCCTCTTGGCCACAACTCACTCCAGCCACTGCTTTGGCAACCAGTTTTGCACAGACTTCACCCAGTTCTTAGCCTGCACAACCTGACTGTGCCTTGCCTTGGGCCCTTGCTCCCTTACTCTGAAAATCCTTCCGCCCTGTATCTCCTGGACCCTTCTCCTACATTTCTGCCCTCTCCTTCTCATTAGCTCTTTTGGTTCCTCGTGCCCTGTAAATATGGGTTCTCCCCAGAGTCCACTCTTTGGCTCCCTTCTTGGTGTACACATTCTCTCCAGACAAACTTGTCTATTCACATTGCTTCTATCTTTTTTTTTTTTTTTTTTTTTCTTTGCGGTACGCGTGGCTGTCACTGTCGGGGCGGCTCACGGGCCCAGCCACTCCGTGGCATGTGGGATCTTCCCGGACCGGGGCACGAACCCACGTCCCCTGCATCGGCAGGCGGACTCTCAACCACTGCGCCACCAGGGAAGCCCTACTTCTATCTTTATTTTTATTAAGCTATTTCCCAAATCTCCAAATTTACTCCTGTATTTCAGACCCACGCTTTCAACAGCTGGCTGGAGACCTGCATGAGGAAAACCAACCAACATTCCAACTCAGGTAGTTCTTGCCAGAGAATGATTATTCTATTGCTGATATGAGAGCTGTGGATTCTACATATTTAAAGTATTCTATATTTTTAATAAAATGATAAGGAAAGCACAGACACACACACACACACACACACACACACACACACACACACACACACACACACACACACACCACTCTTGGGATCCTGAACCAGGGGAGCTGGCAAGCGTCCCTCCAGCACCCAGAATTCTCAGTACCTGATTTGTTCTCCACCCTTCCTCCACCATGCATTTCATAATCATTCTGTAGATTTACATTCACCAGTAATCAAAGCCAACAATCTCAGTCATGCCTCCCAGTTTCTGCCTTCATCTCCTATATTTCTAGCTCACTCCCCCATTACCAAACTTCAGCAATGCTTTGCCCCACAATGACCTAAGATCCACTGATCCCACCACCTTTCCCAGGGCCTCGATCCCTAGATGTCCCCTCTTCCCTCCTTGCCAAATTTAATTTCCTCACCCAATTCTTATAATTTCTCTCTTTATCACAATCTAATTCCTTTGCACCTCTTTCACTTTGTGATACTAACTTAGAAAAATGACAGACCAGGTTAAATCCAGCCCTCCACCTACTCCACACCTGGACTCATGCACCTGAACCTGGCTGCAGAAAAAGACGCAAAACTGCTGACTGTTTTCTCTCTAAATCCATGACCATGAACCTCAAGCACATCTCAACTGTAGCCAGGCAATCATCCAATACATCCTAATCCTATAGCCCTGAATGATGATTTCTTCACCTGTCTTCCCCTCAGACCTCCAACACCTTATTTAGCTTCACTCTTTACTTGCAATCTTGCTTCCTGTTTTACTGAGGAAATGAAATTTGTCAAAAAAGAACAGTCCTGGACTCCCACCTACCACATCTGTGCCAGCATACTCTGCATTACCTCCTTGACTATAGATAAACCATCTGTGGTACTGACTAAAGCCAATCCCTCCCCTATTCAAGGACATCTCTACAGTAAATCTACCATCTCTCTCACAGCATCAGATTTTCCCTCTCTACTCTTTCCCATAAACATACAATCATACTATTATTTCTCCCATTTTCTTTTTTTTAACATCTTTATTGGAGTATAATTGCTTTACAATGATGTGTTAGTTTCTGTTTTATAACAAAGTGAATCAGCTATACATATACATATATCCCCATATCTCCTCCCTCTTACGTCTCCCTCCCACCCTCTCTATCCCACCCACCTAGGTGGTCACAAAGCACCGAGCTGATCTCCCTGTGCTATGTAGCTGCTTCCCACTAGCTAGCGTATATATGTCAATGTCACTCTCTCACTTCGTCCCAGCTTACCCTTCCCCCTCCCCATGTCCTCAAGTCCATTCTCTACGTCTGCATCTTTATTCCTCTCCTGATCCTAGGTTCTTCAGAACCTTTTTTTTTTTAGATTCCATATATATGTGTTAGCATACGGTATTTGTTTTTCTCTTTCTGACTTACTGTACTCTGTAGGACAGACTCTCAGTCCATCCACCTCACTACAAATAACTTAATTTCGTTTCTTTTTATGACTGAGTAATATTCCATTGTATATATGTGCCACATCTTCTTTATCCATTCATCTGTCGATGGACACTTAGGTTGCTTCCATGTCCTGGCTATTGTAAATAGAGCTGCAATGAACATTGTGATACATGACTCTTTTTGCATTATGGTTTTCTCAGGGTATATGCCCAGTGGTAGGATTGCTGGGTCATATGATAGTTCTATTTTTAGTTTTTTAAGGAACCTCCATGCTGTTCTCCATAGTGGCTGTATCAATTTACATTCCCACCAACAGTGCAAGAGGGTTCCCTTTTCTCCACATCCTCTCCAGCATTTATTGTTTGTAGATTTTTTGATGATGGCCATTCTGACTGGTGTGAGGTGATACCTCACTGTAGTTTTGATTTACATTTGATTTACATTTCTCTAATGTATTAATGATGTCCAGCATTCTTTCATGTGTTTGTTGTCAATCTGTATATCTTCTTTGGAGAAATGTCTGTTTAGGTCTTCTGCCCATTTTTGGACTGGGTTGTTGGTTTTTTTGACATTGAGCTGCATGAGCTGCTTGTAAATTTTGGAGATTAATCTTTTGTCAGTTGCTTCATTTGCAAATATTTTCTCCCATTCTAAGGGTTGTGTTTTTGTCTTGTTTACGGTTTCCTTTGCTGTGAAAAAGATTTTAAGTTTCATTAGGTCCCATTTCTTTATTTTTTGTTTTAATTTCCATTTTTCAAGGAGGTGGGTCAAAAGGATCTTGCTGTGATTTATGTCAGAGTGGTCTGCCTATGTTTTCCTCTAAGAGTTTGATAGTATCTGGCCTTACATTTAGGTCTTTTAGCCATTTTGAGTTTATATTTGTGTATGGTGTTAGGGAGTGCTCTAATTTCATACTTTTACATGTATTTTTTTTCTACTTCTGTGAAAAATGCCATTGGTAGTTTGATAGGGATTGCACTGAATCTGTAGATTGCTTTGGGTAGTAGAGTCATTTTCACAATGTTGATTCTTCCAATCCAAGAACATGGTAATCTCTCCATTTGTTTCTATCATCTTTAATTACTTTCATCAGTGTCTTATAGTTTTCTGCATACAGGTCTTTTGTCTCCTTAGGTAGGTTTATTCCTAGCTATTTTATTCTTTTTGTTGCAATGGTAAATGGGAGTGTTTCCTTAATTTCACTTTCAGATTTTTCATCATTAGTGTATAGGAATGCAAGAGATTTCTCTGCATTAATATTGTATCCTGCTACTTTACCAAATTCACTGATTAGCTCTAGTAGTTTTCTGGTAGCATCTTTAGGATACATGTATAGTATCATGTCATCGGCAAACAGTGACAGCTTTACTTCTTCTTTTCTGATTTGGATTCCTTTTAGTTCTTTTTCTTCTCTGATTGTTGTGGTTAAAACTTCCAAAACTATGTTGAATAATAGTGGTGAGGGCTTCCCTGGTGGCGCAGTGGTTGAGAGTCCGCCTACCGATGCAGGGGACACGGGTTCATGACCCGGTCCAGGAAGATCCCATGTGCCGTGGAGCAGCAAGGCCCATGAGCCATTGCTGCTGAGCCTGCAGGTCCAGAGCCTGTGCTCTGCAACGGGAGAGGCCACAACAGTGAGAGGCCCACGTACCGCAAAAAATTGAGGATTTTGCATCTATGTTCACCAGTGATATTGGTCTGTAGTCTTCTTTCTTTGTGACATCTTTGTCTGGTTTTGGTATCAGGGTGATGGTGGCCTCGTAGAATGAGTTGGGGAGTGTTCCTCCCTCTGCTATATTTTGGAAGAGTTTGAGAAGGATAGGTGTTACATCTTCTCTAAATGTTTGATAGAATTCGCCTGTGAATCCATCTGGTCCTGGACTTTTGTTTGTTGGAAGATTTTTAATCACAGTTTCAATTTCAGTGCTTGTGATTGCCCTATTTATATTTTCTATTTCTTCCTGGTTTAGTCTCAGAAGGTTGTGCTTTTCTCAGAATTTGTCCATTTCTTCCAGGTTGTCCATTTTATTGGCATATAGTTGCTTGTAGTAATCTCTCATGATCCTTTGTATTTCTTCAGTGTCAGTTGTTACTTC
>NC_041214.2:77194223-77195118 GCF_002837175.3 Physeter macrocephalus | reverse complement strand
GATTTCCTCTTTGATTTCTTCAGTGATCTCTTGGTTATTAAGTAGCGTATTGTTTAGCCTCCATGTGCTTGTATTTTTTACAGATTTTTTCCTGTAATTGATATCTAGTCTCATAGCGTTGTGGTCGGAAAAGATACTTGATATGATTCCAATTTTCTTAAATTTACCAAGGCTTGATTTGTGACCCAAGATATGATCTATCCTGAGAATGTTCCATGAGTACTTGAGAAGAAAGTGTCTTCTTTTGTTTTTGGATGGAATGTCCTACAAATATCATTTAAGTCCATCTTGTTTAATGTATCATTTAAAGCTTGTGTTTCCTTATTTATTTTCATTTTGGATGATCTGTCCATTGGTGAAAGTGGAGTGTTAAAGTCCCCTACTATTATTGTGTTACCATCGATTTCCCCTTTTATGGTTGTTAGCATTTGCGTTTTATATTCCATTCAGCCAGTCTATGTTTTTTGGTTGGAGCATTTAATCCATTTACATTTAAGGTAATTATCAACATGTATATTCCTATTACCATTTTCTTAATTGTTTTGGGTTTGTTATTGTAGGTCTTTTCCTTCTCTTGTGTTTCCTGCCTAGAGAAGTTCATTTAGCATTTGTTGTAAAGTTGGTTTGGTGGTGCTGAATTCTCTTAGCCTTTGCTTGCCTGTGAAGGTTTTAATTTCTCTGTCAAATCTGAATGAGATCCTTGCTGGGTAGAGTAATCTTGGTTGTAGGTTTTTCCCTTTCATCACTTTAAATATGTCTTGCCACTCCCTTCTGGCTTGCAGAGTTTCTGCTGAAAGATCAGTGTTAACCTTATGGGGATTCCCTTGTATGTTATTTGTTGTTTTTCCCTTGCTGCTTTTAATATTTTTTCTTTGTATTTAATTTTTGATAGTTT
>NC_041214.2:77193737-77194055 GCF_002837175.3 Physeter macrocephalus | reverse complement strand
GATCATCTTTACTATCATTACTCTGAATTCTTTTTCAGGTAGACTGCCTATTTCCTCTTCATTTGTTAGGTCTGGTGGGCTTTTACCTTGCTCCTTCATTGGCTGTGTGTTTCCTCTGTCTTCTCATTTTGCTTAACTTACTGTGTATGGGGTCTCCTTTTCACCGGCTGCAGGTTCATAGTTCCTGTTGTTTTTGGTGTCTGCCCCCAGTGGCTAAGGTTGGTTCAGTGGGTTGTGTAGGAAGGGACTAGTGCCTGTGTTCTGGTGGATGAGGCTGGATCTTGTCTTTCTGGTGGGCAGATCCACATCTGGTGGTGT
>NC_041214.2:77188346-77193674 GCF_002837175.3 Physeter macrocephalus | reverse complement strand
GGGTGGGGTTGTGTTCCTGTATTGCTAGTTGTTTGGCATAGGGTGTCCAGTACTGTAGCTTGCTGGTCGTTGAGTGGAGCTGGGTCTTAGCATTGAGATGGAGATCTCTGGGAGAGGTTTTGCTGTTTGATATTACATGGAGCTGGGAGCTCTCTGGTTGACCAATGTCCTGAACTTGGCTCTCCCACCTCAGAGGCACAGGCCTGACACCCGGCCAGAGCACCAAGACCCTGTCACCCACACAGCTCTAAAATCAGCAACAAGACAAGGAAGCCCACTCTTGCACTTCTATTTAACATAGTATTGGAAGTCCTCACAGAATTTATTGGATACAGTGAAAACAGTGCTCAGACGGAAATTTGTGGCTGTAAACACCTTGGATGAGCTGAACCGTAGACTGGTCACAGCTGAGGAAAGAGTCAGTGAGCTTGAATACAGGTCAGAATTTCCCAAACTGTAGAGGACAGATGGTAACAACTCTTCTCCCATTTTCAAAGGAAAACTCTTGATCCTTCCTCCCCTTCCAGCAAACATCTCATTTCTCTGCTCCCCTTCATAAGAAAGCCGCCTGAAAGTATTACTTGTACTCATTGTCTCCAATTCTCTATTGAATCCACTTCAGTCAGGTTTTTGCCTCTATCACACTATGAACATCTCTGAACAAGGTCACCAGTGACTTCTGTGTTGCAAAATCCAATGATCGGTCCTCAGTCCTCATCTTACTTGACCTATCAACACACCTGGCACAGTTCATTGCCTCTTCCTCCTGGAAATACTCTCTAGCAAGACACCACACTCTCTGGGTTTTCCTCTTTCCTCACTGGCTGTTCTTTCTCAGCCTACTGGTTCTTCAATTTGTACTTCTTTACTTTGGAGTACTCCAGGGCACTCCTTCACTTCTTCCTCTATACTAACTCCTTTAGCAATGTCATCTAATGTTATGATGTTAAATATCTTTTTTAAAAACATTTAACATTTTTAAAAATTGAAATATAGTTGATGTACAATATTGTGTTAGTCTCAGGTAACATGTTGGTTTCATGTCCAACAGGCACATGAAAAGATGCTCAACATTGCTAATAGTTAGTCTGATGCAAATCAAAATCAAAACCACAATGAGATAACACCTTACATTGGTCAGAATGGCCATCATCAAAAAGTTTACAGATAATAAATGCTGAAGAGGATGTGGAGAAAAGGGAACCCTCCTACACACTGTTGGTGGGAATGTATATTGGTGAAGCCCCTATGGAAAACAGTATGGAGGTTCCTTAAAAAACTAAAAACAGAACTACGGTATGGTCCAACAATCCCACTCCTGGACATATATCCAGAAAAGACGAAAACTCTAATTCAAAAAGATACATGCACCCAGATGATCATAGCAGCACTATTTATAATTGCCAAGATATGGAAACAACCTAAGTGTCCATTGACAAATGAACGGATAAAGAAGATGTGGTACTGTATGGCACACAAACATGTAAAGACAGGGAAATATGTTCAGTATAACACATAACTACTTTTTTATTTTAGTTTATTTTTAATTTTTATTGGCGTATAGTTGGTTTACAATGTTGTGTTAGTTTAAGGTGTAGAGCAAAGTGAATCAGTTATACATACACATATATACACTCTTTTTTAGATTCTTTTCCTATATAGGCCATTACAGAGTATTGAGTAGAGTTTCCAGTGCTATACAGTAGGTCCTTATTAGTTATCTATTTTATATATAGTAGGGTGTATATGTCAATCCCAATCTCCCAGTTTATCCCTCATCCCACTCTAGTAACCATAAGTTTGTTTTCTACATCTGTGACTCTACTTCTGCACCTAACTACATTTTTGTTAAGGTAAAGACACTTTCAACATTACATTATGTAGGATGTGGAGTTTCAGCTACAGGGGTAGGTGCAGGGTCTTCAGTTCCAGCCTCCCCCATGAGTTCTGCTGTGAACTGCAGGTAGACACTCCTTCAGTCCTCAGGTCCAACTACATCCGGCTGCCATCTGGGCCAGGAGCAATGGTCAGGATCACATCTACCTCCTGGTGGTTCAGAACAACCATCTTCTTTCCTTTCCTAATGGGGATGTTTTTCTTTTAAACATTTAAAACTCTAACAGAAGAGATTTCTAATTAAAAATAGCAAACTAAACATCTGTTTATTTCCATTCCCTCCCACATCCTCGCTAAAATTAAAGTGAAGGACTAAAAAATGGATAAACTTACAGCCACAAGAGAATAAAAGGAGGTCCATCAGCTGATAAGAGATTTTATCAAAATTCTAGAAGACAGGAAGCAAAAGAAGGAGTGACAAGTAAAGTAGCAGAATAAAGGAAACTGCAGATTAGAATACTGGCACAGAGAAAAAATACAGAAAAGAGCTGTTTAGCCCTACAGAATGTCAGAGAAGTTCAGTTCTCTAAGGAATCAAGTAGAGTAGAACAGCGGAGGGCAAGTAGGGTTGAAAACAAGGAGGCTAATTAAAATCTATATAGAATAGAAACAATCCCCCCACTCTCCCCTTCCTCCAGTTCCCCTGTGGTCAAACCAGACATCCATCCTTTAGGGAGGAGAATAGAGTTTTTTCCCTACAGAAATGAGTGGCCCAGAGAATAGAACTGCACATTATGGCATTAGAGGATCCCCCAGCATAATGGCCAGCTCCCGTACAATCACCCCGAAGCAAAGCCCATCCCCAACTCAACACACACACAAGGCTCCTGATATCCCTTTTGTGCCACGCTCTTAAATAGGAGCAGTCAGTCAAGAATCACTAGAAATTTGAGGAAGCCTTCCAAAATAAATAAAATCAAGATTTTAAAAAGTGACTCAACTGAGTTCCCATGGGATACTGATAGTTTCTTACATCCACGTCTCTTCACACAACCACCAAAACCCATACAAACTAACAAGGAGAGCAACTCAAATCACATATAATCTATATCTATACCATAACTACAAGACAGAGATTCCACAAATTTTAATTTACATGTAAGAGGCAAATTAAACATATGATATCAGCAAAGCTGGCTCCAGAGCTCACTCCAGAGCTCTAACTAGAAAGTCAGGTGAAGACTGCAGGGAAGAAGGATGGGTTCAGGGGAATCCTAGCAGTGGAAGAACATGAATAAAAGTCACCACTTCAAAAAGAGAGGGTCTCATCTTGAGTAGAGGAATGCTAAGAATCCTTCTCCAGCTCCAGCCCCGGATGCAGCAGCCATCGCCATGTTGATTCCCAAGAAGGACCTGCTTGTCATTTATGAACTCCTTTTAAGGGAGGGGGTGATGGTAGCCAAAAAGGGTGTCCACATGCCTAAACACCCTAAGCTGGCAGACAAGAATGTGTCCAGTCTTCACGTCATGAAGGCCATACTGTCTCACATCACCAGGCTACAGGAAGGAACAGTTTGCCTGGAGACATTTCTACTGGTACCTTACCAGCAAGGGTATCCAGTATTTCTGTGATTGCCTCCATCTGCCCCCTGAGACGGGCCTGCCACCCTGCACTGCAGCCATCCTGAGACTGGCCACAGCCCAAAGTTCTGGACGGAGAACAACCTGCAAGACTCACACAAGGGGAAGCTGACAGAAACGCCTACAGACCAAGCATTGTGCCCTCTGGTGCCAAAAGGAGAGCTAAGGCCAGGCTGGGTCAGCAACTGAATTCCAATTTAAAGGTGTGTTTCACCGTAGATGTGGTCGGCCACCTCAGTAAATCTGGAAGAGATTGTTTAGTGTTGAATAAACCTGTAGGAAGGAAGGAAGGAAGGAAGGGAGTGAGGGCGGGAGGGAGACTGAGATTAGGTCTGCCACCTGACAGGCCAGAGCACTGGCCACTGAGGAGTCTAGGAGAGGCTCAAATAATGCACAGAATCAAAAATAACAGTCTTGGAAAGCCTCCACTCCTAGGGAGAGGAAGGCTGCTTAGAAGGGGGAAGCATTACTTAGAGACTGGGAAATAGTGGAAAGTAGAAGTCTTACAGAAACAAAAGAAAACTGTAGAATCAGAAACACACTAATCTCTCCCTCAGAAAAGCACAATCTATTAAAGAAATTTCACTCCACTAGAAGAAGGCATTCCTGAACTAAGAATCTTAGTAAACCACCCAAGCCCTTTACTTCTCCCCACAAAGAAACACCTGTTAT
This sequence comes from Physeter macrocephalus, assembly GCF_002837175.3. Lineage (NCBI taxonomy): Eukaryota > Metazoa > Chordata > Mammalia > Artiodactyla > Physeteridae > Physeter > Physeter macrocephalus. The sequence goes on along the minus strand of NC_041214.2, from coordinate 77,189,525 downwards.
TAGCAGGCCGGGAAAATTCAACACACTTTTAAATGAACAACTCACAGGCAGCATCTATACCAAGCCACTATGAGAAGAAAACAATAAGTGAGAGTCTAATATGTTCAGCTGATGAAATTATTCCCCTCCAAAACAATGAAATGGATGAAAATCATGACACAATATCCAACACAAATTAAATATTATTAACTAGGCATTTGAAGATATAAAACACCAAAATTCAAATTTTCTGGATAGAAATGGACAAAAACCAAGATGTGAAATGAGTTAATCAAACTCAGGGAAGAGATAGAAGAAAAAGTCAAGTAGAAATATATACAGATAAGCAAGAAGAACTACAATCCTGCAGCCTGTGGAACTAAAACCACATTCACAGGAAGATAGACGAGATGAAAAGGTAGAGGGCTATGTACCAGATGAAGAAACAAGATAAAACCCCAGAAAAACAACTAAATGAAGTGCAGATAGGCAACCTTCCAGAAAAAGAATTCAGAATAATGATAGTGAAGATGATCCAGGACCTTGGAAAAAGAATGGAGGCAAAGATCAAGAAGATGCAAGAAATGTTTAACAAAGACCTAGAAGAATTAAACAACAAACAAACAGAGATGAACAATACAATAACTGAAATGCAAAATACACTAGAAGGAATCAATAGCAGAATAACTGAGGCAGAGGAATTGATAAGTGACCTGGAAGACAGAATGGTGGAATTCAGTGCTGCAGATCAGAATAAAGAAAAAAGAATGAAAAGAAATGAAGACAGACTAAGACACCTCTGGGACAACATTAAACACAACAACATTCATATTATAGGGGTCCCAGAAAGAGAAGAGAGAGTGAAAGGACCCAAGAAAATATTTGAAGACATTATAGTCAAAAACTTCCCTAACATGGGAAAGGAAACAGCTACCCAAGTGCAGGAAGGGCAGAGAGTCCCATACAGGATAAACCCAAGGAGAAAACCGAGACACATAGTAATCAAATTTGCCAAAATTAAAGACAAAGAAAAATTATTGAAAGCAGCAAGGGAAAAACGACAAATAACATACAAGGGAACTCCCATAAGGTTAACAGCTGATTTCTCAGCAGAAACTCTACAAGCCAGAAGGCAGTGGAATGATATACTTAAAGTGATGAAAGGGAAGAACCTACAACCAAGATTACTCTACCCAGCAA
>NC_041214.2:77187709-77188144 GCF_002837175.3 Physeter macrocephalus | reverse complement strand
ATAAAAGGAGAAATCGACAGTAACACAATCATAGTAGGGGACTTTAACACCTCACTGACACCAATGGACAGATCATCCAAGCAGAAAATTAATAAGGAAACAGAAGCTTTAAATGACACAATAGACCAGACAGATTTAATTGATATCTATAGGACATTCCATCCAAAAACAGCAGATTACACTTTCTTCTCAAGTGTGCATGGAACAATCTCCAGGATAGATCACACCTTGGGTCACAAATCAAGCCTCAAGAAATTTAAGAAAATTGAAATCATATCAAGCATCTTTTCTGACCATAACGCTATGAGATTAGAAATCAATTACAGGGAAAAAAACTTTAAAAGTACAAATACATGGAGGCTAAAAAATACGTTACTAAATAACCAATAGATCACTGAAGAAATCAAAGAGGAAATCAAAAAATACCTAGAGACA
>NC_041214.2:77186849-77187476 GCF_002837175.3 Physeter macrocephalus | reverse complement strand
CCGCAGAAATACAAAGCATCCTAAGAGATTACTACAAGCAACTCTATGCCAATAAAATGGACAACCTGGAAGAAATGGACAAATACTTACAAAGGTATAATCTCCCAAGACTGAACCAGGAAGAAATAGATAATAAAATATACGCAAATCAATCAACGTGATACACCATATCAACAAACTGAAGGAGAAAAACCATATGATCATCTCAATAGATGAAGAAAAAGCTTTTGACAAAATTCAACACCTATTTATGATAAAAAATCTCCAGAAAGTGGAGATAGATGGAAACTACCTCAACATAATAAAGGCCATATATGACAAACCCACAGCAAATATCATCCTCAAGGGTGAAAAACTGAATGCATTTCCTCTAAGATCATGAGCAAGACAAGGATGTCCATTCTTACCACTATTATGCAACATAGTTTTGGAAGTCCTAGCCACGGCAATCAGAGAAGAAAAAGAAATAAAAGGAATACAAATTGGAACAGAAGAATTAAAACTGTCACTGTTTGCAGATGACATGATACTATACATAGAAAATCCTAAAGATGCCACCAGAAAACTACTAGAGCTAATCAGTGAATTTGGTAAAGTAGCAGGATACAAAATTAATGCACAGAAATC
>NC_041214.2:77186330-77186682 GCF_002837175.3 Physeter macrocephalus | reverse complement strand
CACTGATGAAAGAAATCAAAGATGACACAAACAGATGGAGAGATATACCATGTTCTTGGATTGGAAGAATCAATATTGTGAAAATGACTATACTACCCCAAGCAATGTACAGATTCAATGCAATCCCTATCAAATTACCAATTTCATTTTTTACAGAACTAGAACAAAAAATCTTAAAATTTGTATGGAGACACAGAAGACCCCGAACAGCCAAAGCAGTCTTGAGGGAAAAAAACGGAGCTGGAGGAATCAGACTCCCTGACTTCAGACTATACTTCAAAACTACAGTAATCAAGACAATATGGTACTGGCACAAAAACAGAAATATAGATCAATGGAACAAGACAGAAAG
>NC_041214.2:77176388-77186175 GCF_002837175.3 Physeter macrocephalus | reverse complement strand
ATTAGAGACCTAAATGTAAGACTGGACACTATAAAACTCTTAGAGGAAAACATAGGAAGAACACTCTTTGACATAAATCACCACAAGATCTTTTTTGATCCATCTCCTAGAGTAATGGAAATAAAAACAAAAATAAAGAAATGGAACCTAATGAAACTTAAAAGCTTTTGCACAGCAAAGGAAACTATAAACAAGACGAAAAGACAGCCTTCAGAATGGAAGAAAATATTTGCAAACAAATCAACGGACAAAGGGTTAATCTCCAAAATATATAAACAGCTCATGCAGCTCAATATTAAAAAAGCAAACAAACCAATCCAAAAATGGGCAGGAGACCTAAGTAGACATTTCTCCGAAGAAGATATACAGATTGCCAACAAACACATGAAAGGATGCTCAACATCACTAATTATTAGAGAAATGCAAATCAAAACTACACTGAGGTATCACCTCATAACAGTTAGAATGGGCATCATCAGAAAATCTACAAACAACAAATGCTGGAGAGGGTATGGAGAAAATGGAACCCTCTTGCACTGTTGGTGAGAATGTAAATTGATACAACCACTATGGAGAACAGTATGGCGGTTCCTTAAAAAAATAAAAATAGAATTTTCATGTGAGCCTGTTTGCAGGGCAGAAATTGAGACACAGATGTAGAGAACAAACGTATGGACACCAAGGGCAGAAAATGGCGGGGGTGGTGGTGGTGGTGTGATGAATTGGGAGATTGGAATTAACATGTATACACTGATGTGTATAAAATGGATAACTAATGAGAACCCGCTGTATAAAAAAATTTTTTTTAATAAAAAGAAAAAGAAATATATACAAACATCAACTCAATATGTTGTACACTTGACGGTAATATAATGTTATAAGTCAATTATATCTCAATAAAATCTTTAAATTTTTTTAATTAAAAAATTTCAGGGGCTTCCCTGGTGGCGCAGTGGTTGAGAATCTGCCTGCCAATGCAGGGGACACGGGTTCGAGCCCTGGTCTGGGAAGATCCCATATGCCGCGGAGCAACTGGGCCCGTGAGCCATAGCTACTGAGCCTGCGTGTCTGGGAGCCTGTGCTCCACAACGAGAGGCCGCGACAATGAGAGGCCCGCACACTGCGATGAAGAGTGGCCCCCACTCGCCGCAGCTAGAGAAAGCCCTCGCACAGAAATGAAGACCCAACACAGCCAAATAAATAAATAAATAAATAAATAAATAAATAAATAAAACATTCACCTCCCCAGGCTTTAAAAAAAAAAAAAAATTTCAGAAGTAAAGATTAAATCACAAGATGCCCAAAGGAGATAGATGAAAATTCAACTGAAAATATAATAAGGGATATAGCCAAGAGAAAAATAAATAAATAAAGAGGTAAAATGATCAAAGAAAAGATGATAGCTATAGAGAATAGGCAACAAAGATTTATATACATATAATAGGAGTTGCTGAAAAAGCAAAACAGAACAATGGAATGAAACTAATATTTAAAGCTATAATCCAATAGTGATTGTAGTAATGATTAAACAACTATATATGACGGGTCAAAACTCATCAAATTACACACTTCAAATTGGTAAATTTTATTTTATATAAATTATACCACCATAAAGTAGATTATAAATTAAATAAATGTTAAGTGTTTAACCCCAAAGAAATATAATCCCAGAAAACTTTCTGAAAGTTAAAATGGCCTAAATCTACATGTTGAATGCACCTATGTACACAGGAAAATTGACTAGAATAGTCAACTCTGAGATGTATCAGAGTAAAACAGTTTTAAAGGTAAAGAAAAAAATCCTCTTGGCAAATTTTCCAAATCAAATACAAAGTAAAGAAAATCAAGTTGTCATCCTATTGGATAATCATTAGTGCAAAACTAAAAAAATAGTGAAAGAAAGTATAACTGACAATTTGACCAAAAAAAAGGAAATTATAGAAAATATTTTATTAATCTAAAAGAACCAAAAAGGAAGAAAAAAGGGAACATAAAACAGATGGGTTCATCAAATTTACCAGTGCTGAAAGAAGAAATTAAATTTCAAGAAGTGTGGTGTTTTTAAAAAAACTGTATTTGTCATTTAAAATTTTCCAACAGTTCTGGTTATGACAGAGTAACTAGCACTGGACTAGCCCTCCTGCCATAAATAATTACAAAACTAGACAAAATGTATAAAGAAATTTTTTTAGATATTGGGACAACAGGTAGTACAGAACTGTGATCCCTAAGAGAAGAAACGCCCATATGAGCTCCACCATAACCTGGCTTTCTTCCTGGAGACAGTTTCTAGACCACAGTACAAAGAGGTAGAGCGCAAGCAGAGAACAGTGGGCTCATTGAGCTGAAGAGGCAGAAATTAGATTTTAGGGCTGTTGAAACAGCTGAAATTTGTGAGGCAGCGTACTGAAAAGGAGAGAGCTGTAAGAGAAGGAGATTCAGAAATCTGCATAGGGGGTCCTCTCAAGTGGTTGACTGAATACTCAGCTGAGCACAGAGAGATGAGAGTCTGCAAAGCCTGGCAGAGAACAGCTATTGAGAAGTTGGGAGCCGCACAGAAATTCCAGCAGTCTCACAGGACTGGGAGACATAGCAGTTCCAACCAGCCAGAGTGGCTGAACAATGGTGCAGTTCAATTAAGGCCTCAGAAAGGCCACATCTTAGGAGTAGAGCTAGTCTAGCCCTTAAGTAAGGAATACTCTAAACCAGTCCTAACAAGGCTTAAAACAAGCCTTGAAGAAAAAAAATCAAATTGATTCACCAGTAAATCGATTGCCTACTAAAATGAACCTCAACAAACTTTAAAGCCACATAATTCCCACAGCGTAGAATGTACAATGTACACATGACAATCAAAAATAAATGGACAGGTGAAGTAGGAGTAAAATGTGATTCAAAATCAAGGAAAAAAGTTAAGAGAAACAAACTCAACATGATAAGAGGTGCTGGAATTAACAGACACAAACTTTTAAAAAGCCATTATAAAAATGTTTAAGGGGGCTTCCCTGGTGGCGCAGTGGTTGAGAATCTGCCTGCCAATGCAGGGGACACAGGTTCGAGCCCTGGTCTGGGAAAATCCCACATGCCGCGGAGCAACTAGGCCTGTGAGCCACAACTACTAAGCCTGCACGTCTGGAGCCTGTGCTCCGCGACAGGAGAGGCCGCGACAGTGAGAGGCCTGCACACCGCGATGAAGAGTGGCCCCCACTCGCTGCAACTAGAGAAAGCCCTCGCACAGAAATGAAGACCCAACACAGCCAAGAATAAATAAATAAATAAATAAAATACAACAAAAATTGTAAAAAAAAAAAAAAATGTTTAAGGATTTAAAGGGAAAAACCGAACATAGTGAGTGAACAATTGGGGAAATTCAGTAGGTAAAGCGAAACTATTAAAAAGCATCAAATGGAAATTCTAGAATTGAAGAATACAATATCAGAAATAAAAAATTTGCCAAATGGGTTGAAGGGCAGATTAGACACTGCAGGAAAAAAAGATCAGTGAACTTGAAGGCAAGTCAATAGACCTATCCAAAGTGAATCAAAGGAAGAAAAAAAATGCAAAAATTGACCAGAGCCTTAGTGACCTGTAGGACAATATTAGGCAGTCTAACACATGTAATTGAAGTCCCAGGAGAGGTGAGATAGTATAGCATGCAAAAATATATTTGAAAAAATAATGACTGAAACATTTCAAACATCTCAGATATTATGAGAAAATATCACCCCACAGATCCAAGAAGCTCAAATGCTAAAAACCAAAGATAAATAGAAAAATCTTAAAGGCAGAGAAAAATGAAAAAAAAATTAAACAAAGATAAAACATTGACTTAGAAATAATGCAAACCAGAAGACAATGGAACTACATCTTTAAAATACTGAAGGGGAAAAAACTGCTAACCTATAACTACAAATCATGCAGTGAAAATATCCTCCAACAGTAAAGGCAACCAATAAAAGGAACCAGAGCTCCTTGGAGAAATAGCTGATTCCAGGACTAGGACATGAAAAGTACAATATGAACCTGGGACATCTTATAGAGCCAGGAAGTACTGATCAATGTGGAGGGAATGGTTAAGTTTGAAAATCATCATTTTGCAATCATCATAGTAAAACAATTGGCTCAGGAAAATGGGTGCTAAATCTATAAGGAAGTTGATAAGGAGCAGGATATTTACAAGGTCTTAAAATTTCTCCACAAAGATAGCTTATTAATTGCAAGGAAAAAACAAGTTGATAAAGCAGACAACACGTTGACTGGGTAATCCAAATCAACATCACCAGCGATGGGCAAGTGAGCATGTGTGCCTTTAAATGTGATGTCCTGAAAAGAGCACAATGTCACATGTATATTATTACTGCCCAGGATGTGTAAGCTAAATCTAATCACAATGAAACAAGGAGATGCAATCTTAAGTGCATAAAATTACCTAGGGAGTGTACTTGCCAAAAATGTTTAACCTGATTAACATAATCAGAAAAATGCAGAGTGCAGAACGTTCCACAAGATGGCTAGCCCAAGCTCTTCAAAAAGTCAGTACCATGAAAGCTACCCAAAAAATTTGTAAGGGAGAACTGTTCTAAGTTAAAAGAGAATAAAGAAACATAATAACTAATTGTAATATGTGACTCTTGACCCAATCCTGGATCTAAAAAAAAAATGCTATTAAAGTAAGTTTGGGCAGAAATGGTAGAATTTAAATATGAACTGGATATCAGAAGATATTATTCAATTAGTGTTAGACGTTTGGAGTGTGGTAATGATCTTGAGGTATGTCGGAAATTGTCCTTATTCTTTCTTTTTTTTTTTTTTTTTTTTTTGTGGTACGCGGGTCTCTCACTGCTTTGGCCTCTCCCGTTGCGGAGCACAGGCTCCGGACGCACAGGCTCAGCGGCCATGGCTCACGGGCCTAGCTGCTCCGCGGCATGTGGGATCTTCCCGGACCAGGGCACAAACCCGTGTCCCCTGCATCGGCAGGCAGACTCTCAACCACTGCGCCACCAGGGAAGCCCTGTCCTTATTCTTAAAAGAAATACATGCTGAAGTATTTAGGACTAAAATGTCATGATGTCTACAATTATTTTCAAATGATTCAGAAAAATAAAAAATTAGAAATAGAGAGAAAGCAAATGTGGCAAAATGTTAATGACTGATGGTTAGGGAAAGGATATATGAGCATTCAGTGCACTATTCTTTCAACTTATATGTAAGTTTAACATTTTTTAAATAAAAAGTTGAAAGAAAAATAAAACAGGAAAAATGACCTTGGAGAAAACAAGGGAACAAGAGAAAATATACATACAGGGACTTCCCTGGTGGCACAGTGGTTAAGAATCCATCTGCCAGTGCAGGGGACACGGGTTAGATCCCTGGTCCGGGAAGATCCCACATGCCGCGGAGCAACTAGGCCCATGCGCCACAACTACTAAGCCTGCATGCTGTAACTACTGAAGCCCGCAGGCCTAGAGCCCATGCTCTGTAACAAGAGAAGCCACGGAAATGAGAAGCCCATGCAGCGCAATGAAGAGTAGCCCCTACTTGCCACAAGTAGAGAAAGACTGCGTGCAGCAGCGAAGACCAAACACAACCCAAAAAAAAAAGAAAAAAAATATATATATATATACACACACACGCACACACACACATACAGTATCCTCAGGGAAACTTGAGACACTATTACAAGCGTAAAAAAGAACAGGATACTCTAAAACCAGAAAATTCCGTAAACAAGACAACACACTTAGAAATTAAAAATTTGATCATTAAAAAAACTTCCAATAGAAGGACCAGTAGATCAGAAAATAGATGTAAAAAACAACAAAATAGGAAGTGTGAGAGAAAAGATAAGAGCTATAGAGGATCAGTCCAGGATTCCAACATCTGACTAATAAAAGCCCTAGAAACTGGAAATAGAAACATGGCGGGAGGGGGGAGTATTTTCAAAAAATAAAACAAGAAAATTTCCTAGAGCTGAAGAACGTTTGACTTCTATCCAAGATCCCAGAACAATGAATGAAAAATAACTCCACTGAGGCATACTTACATCATTTTTGTGGAAGTTCAAGATGCTGGGGATACAGAGATGGTTAAAAGATTCCAGAGTTATAAACAAACACACTGACATGTCACCTACAAAGAATCAAATGTCAAGCAAGGTTCTGAACATTTTGACCAGATAGCTTGATGCTCACAGCCACTGACAGTACACATCATACCAAGAGGTCTCCCTGGGGAAGGTCCCAATACTTTGCCCAACACCACTGTTACTGGCATATCTTTCTTTTTCATAAGAAACTGAATCACCAAAGAGCAGGAATACCAACTTATTCATCTTTATATCCCTGTCTCTTCTTTATTTCTAAAGTCCTGCAAAATATATACAAAGTTCTTTTGAATAAGCTATAGTCAGTCTCTGTCTCTCTGTCCTTATCTCATCGTTTCCTTCCCTCTCATTTTCTGTCCCCTTCTTTCTCTGACCCCTTGTTCATCCTGGAAACACTGATCAAGACCTAGTGTGCTGGGTCAGGGGCTACTATCAAGTGAACAAAGACCATTAGTGGTTTCCAGGAGCTCACAGCTGTGAGGAGACAGACCCCATGCAGGACATGGCCCTCCTGGGAGCCTGGACGTCTTTCTCCCCAAATTACAGCACAGAATCCAGATGTACCTACACAATAGTTTCACGTTTCCTATTCTTAAAGTTGAGTTAAACACAGATTGAATTTTCTATTTTTCTAAACATTTAGCTAAGTTTTAACTTATGGAATTTTGTAAAAGGTCAGGGGCTCCTTAGGGAAGAAAATGTTCCTCCTTCACATCATCCAGGGAGAATCCATACGTTCCTTCCATCTTTGTAGCCCCTCCCCGTGTGAGTTGTTCCTTGAAACAGGAGGCCACAGGATGCAGACGAGGCCTCATCAGCAGAACTGGGCCTGATGATGACAGTGTGAGTGGCCCAGGGACTCTGGGCTTGGAAGGGGGACTGGGAGAGCGAGGCTCTTCGCAAACAGTTCCCAGAGGAGCATCTCCCCCTAGTGGCCACAAGTGGGAGCTGCAGTGCTCTCAGCCAAAGAAATGCCAACACAGTGTACGGCTTTCCACACACATCCTCCACCCCATCCCACCCCACCCCTACCCCGCAAACGCTGGACCCCCTTTTCAGAGTCTGGCCTGTGTAAAAGACACAGGCCACCTGGATCTCCGTTTATACAATCTCCGTGGGTCCTGGGTGGAACTTACAGGTGTGCTGGACTTTCCTTGTCTGTGCCCGACAGAGCCCCTGCCCACCCAGACCTGTTCTGTGAGGGCAGCTGCTTCCCGTGGCACCCCTCTGGGCATCAGAACCTTGATAACGAAGCTTAGCGTCAGCACTCTTCCCTTGCACAAGTTCCTTCTAAGGCCAGGGGAGAGGCCTTAGCAAAATGTTCATATGGACATGTGTTTAGGCAAAATCTACAAAAGTAAGATATTTTTCACATTATTTTTCCAAAAGAGGGTCCCACAAACTTTTTAAGATTTCAAACACACAAAGTCTATACATATCTGACCCTAATGGTTGCATAGGGGCCACTTGGTGTAGAGCTCTCTGAATAGTACTTCCACTCAAATGTCCAGTCCCCTATCCCACTTCATCCCCTGGAGGCCGCAGAGGACTTTGACAGGGCAGTCTGTGCAGGGGTCAAGAACATGGGTTTACAGGTCAGACAGATGTAGGTCTACCTCCCACTTCTGTCCCTAGGCATGCTACTTGATTGTGCCTCTCTTTCTTCATCTGAAAAACAGGGATAATAATTGTACAACCTCTTTGGGCTGCTGTGAGTACAGAATCAGAGAATGCACAGAAAGACTTCTGTTTGATGCCTGACCAGCAGGAGGCTCCAGGAATAGTGGTTACGGGAAGGTCCATAAATAGATACCTACACTGGGAATAAATATATATACCCCTAACTTCAATTCAACTCTCTATGTTAAATTGGACCAAGTAAAACTGCCGGTATTTCACTGTTTTTTGACCTACAAAAATGGCAGTTTCACGTGATTTCCCCTAATAGAACACATGATGACAATAATTACATAGGGTGGCCGGGGTGTGGCTATTGGTAGGGACCCCCAGTCCCTCATGGTGCATCTGTGCTTTGCCTGGAGAGGCTGAAAGAGGCAGTTTGATTCCTTGCTCTCTTCTCCCTCCAGGAGCCCTGCTCTGTAGCCATAAAAACCTCTGATATAAAATAAGTCCTGGGATGTAATGTACAGCATGGTGACTCTAGTTAATAACACTGTCTTGCATATTTGAAAGTTGCTAAGAGAGTAGAACTTCAAAGTTCTCATCACAAGAAAACGATTTTTGTAACTCTGTGTGGTGATGGATGTTAACTAGACTTATTCTGGTGATCATTTTGCAATATATACAGATATTGAATCTTTATGTTGTACACCTGAAACTAATATAATTTTACATATCAATTATACCACAATAAAAAAACTTATTTAGAAAGTTCTCATCAGCCAGACCACAGAGGGTCCTCCTGCCCCTAGCACTCTATGAAACGCTATACCCTGCTGTCGGTCCCTCCGTGGCACCAGCTGCTCTCTGGACCACAGCTCCTGTTTGGGAGGTGCTGGGGCTCTCCTGGCCTCTTCCTATCCCAGTCCTTGGCACCTAATCCAGAATCTCTCTTTCCTCACCCGACCCTCAGGGGAGCAGGGGAAAGTCTGGTGGGGAGGGAGCCAGGCCCAGATGGAGTCCGCACTGCAGAGGCCCCACCTGGTGGCCAACCTCCTCTAGCCTAAAGCTGTCCCTGAGAATCACAATCTCACAAAAGTACCCTCTGGCTGCTCTTATTTAACTAGTTCCACCCCAAGTGGCCCCCAGGCCACACACTCTCTGAGAACACACGCAGAATCCCAGAGCCCCTGCCACGGGCATGAAGCACAGTCCTGACAGACGAGCTGGGTGCTCAGCTGGTCCTTCAGTCAGACCACAATCCCAGGAGCCCTCAGAGATCAGAGGGGAGAATGCCACGCAGACTGTGCCGCTGGAGTTCTCTGAGAAGCAGAGGCTGACTGAGCTGGGAGGAACCAAGGTCCACCAGGGTGTAACGCAATGAAAGAAGGGGGAGGAAGAAGGACAGGATGAACAGCCATCACGACGCAGGTATGTCAGTTTCCACCAGCCCCAGGGGAGCTCTGGAACAAAGATGTCCAAGGTTTCCTGTTCAGAGTCCCTCACTGGGCAGAAATAGCCAGGCCCCATGCCATGGTCATGCTCACATTGGCTGGGCTCAGCTCAAAAATGGAAACTGACCTTGAATGTGGACCCAGACGCTGAAGCTGTAAGCTCACCTCAATCCTCGAAGCTTCTCGAAGGAGAGAAGCAGGCAGTGCAGCTCTGTGCCTGCCACAGGGCATGCCTTGTGCTGCGTGGACCTGCTTTTCCACACACATGGGGCAGACTCTGGGGGCCTGTCTTTCAGGAAACTCTACAAGAGGGAAGTTAGGGGGATGAAATAGAGACCCCATTCACGGCAGGTGGTCTTGGGGCCACAGCTTGTACCCATTGCCTCCCTCCTCTACCATGCATTCTAAATTCCTCTGGCCCTCAGCTACCACCTCTGCGGTCTCAGTGGTTTACCTGTGGTATGACCCAAGCCCTGGTTCTTGAGGAGTCTGAGCTCCTGGAAACAAGGAAATGCACCATCCAGATCCTCCTTCAAGAAAAGACGCGCTAGGCTTCCCTGGTGGCTCAGTGGTTGAGAGTCCGCCTGCCGATGCAGGGGACACGGGTTCG
>NC_041214.2:77163634-77176196 GCF_002837175.3 Physeter macrocephalus | reverse complement strand
CGGGAGAGGCCACAACAGTGAGAGGCCCGCGTACCGCAAAAAAAAAAAAAAAAAAAAAGACGTGCTGACCAGCTGGGAGGAGCGTGATTGCTGACCACCTCCAGCTGTTCGTTTCATCGGCATGGGCCCCAGCCCATAACTGAGCAGGGTGGCGGCACAGGGCCTAGCTTTGTACCAGTCTTTGCTCTGGAGTTGCCCCACTGGGCGGCAGTTTATCATATTTGCACTTCCATCTGGCACCCCCCCCGCCCCCGCTCAATATTGCCCTCTTTCCTGTCACAGCTGTTACCCTCCAATGAAACCCCTGCACCTGCATGCCTAACTCTGTCTCAACAACTGCTTCCTGGAGAGCCCAACCTGTAACACTTGGTACCAGGATTGGCCCAAGAAAGCATCCACCATGGAAGAGGCACCATGCAAAGAAAATGACTCAGGCAGCTTTTATCGGTGGCCACCCCATTGCCAGCACGATGGACACATGAACAAACTAACAATGATGGCAGAGACAGAGGCTATGCAAGGGCCCAACAGCATGGATTCACACTTAACAAGGACAATCTAGCTGCTGCTGCTTCTGAATGTCCAATTGGCCAGCAACACAGACCAGTGCTAAGCCCCGTGTGTGCTATTCCATGAGGAGACCAACCAGCCACATGGTAGCAGGTTGACTACCTCGGGTCCCTTCTGTCCTCAAAGGTCAACAGTTCATTCTCACAGGGATAGACGTCTAGTCTAGGTGTAGGTTTGCCTTTCATGCCCATAAGGTCTCAGCCAGCACTAGTGGTTATGGAATGCCTGATTCACAGATGCTGAATCCCGTACAACACGCATCTGTTCTAAAACTGTACCCAAGATTTGTTTTAATCGTGTATGGTGAGACATGCAGGCGTGAAAATGACTGTCATGAAGGAAGAAATTTATACTCACAGATTTCTAGAAACATGCCGTGCCACACCGGACCACCTAGGGAAGGACCAGTGTTGCTCAGGATGCAGAAGAGGGGCAGAGCATAGCTTGAGCCTTTATTAGGGTTCTTGTGAGAAGGAATGGGCAAGGCATGGCGGTACTCTGAGTCAGTTTAGGATTGGATAGTTTGAATGGCTTCCTTGGGCTCTGGGCTATAGAGGTGGACCCTAGTTAATAATTGGTACCTCGCCCTGGGGTGATTTGGAACAAGGTATGTGAAAGTTTGATAAAGGAGCTAGTTGGAGATGAGCTCTGGATTGGTTGGTTCGTATATCAAAGGCGCACTTGCAGGGAAGTTGTTTGCTATCTCTAGGAATTTGTGAGCCCTGGGAGGGGCAGTCTCTCCAACATCAAGGCCCCAAATGCCAGAGGATCAAGAATACAGGAAACGAGAAAATATAGTCAGTACAACATCCAACCAGGGAATTCCCTTACAGCAAAGGAAGCAAGGCATAATCACAGGATTCACTGGTGATATCACCTGCCACACCACTCAGAGGCAGAAGTTCAGGGATTCGGTGTCTTCCAGGGTATCCAACCGATGTGTCATGGTCCCACAGACCTGCCTTGGGTCAGGATTCAACCATCTTTGGAGCTATATTTTACCACTCAGCCACTCTGTCTATTAAATCCTGACCTTCAACTTCAGCTCTTTTTTCTTCACCCACTGCATGAGATGAAGGATTCTTTGTAAGACGCCAAAGAAACCCTCAGGCTCTCACACTTGTTTTCAGTTGTTTGCTAATTGCCCTCAGCTTCTCATTATGTGTCTGTGGGTTATCAACCCAACTATTCATTCCTATCTATCCACGCATGTGTGTGCAGGCATGTGTGTACAATTACATACACACACATACCTTTCAAATGCCTCTGCCTACCTTTCAAATGCCTGATCATCACACAGGCTAGTTCATTATTCTCTACCTGCACATTTTGCCAAGTCACCACCAGTGAAATGTTTAACAGTGGGAATACCAGCCCGAGCTGGGGGCTGTCCTGGGATGTGGTTCTCATTGCCAGCTGGGTGATGGAGTGATCAGTCCCCAGACTCCATCTTACTGACTAATCTCTTGGATCACTCCTGAAAACAGATGCTGAGATGGGGTTAGGAGTCCAAAAGTTTTATTGGCGAGTAGGACTTGGGAAGAAAAAAAAGGGAAAAGCTGGAGTGGGCAGGGAGAATTCTCCAGCTATGATGCAGGCCTGCTGGGGTCTCTGCCTGCCCACCAGGGAGCTCTGGAGCACATGTCACCCATTAGAGAATCCAGCGCTGGGGGAAATGGCTGGGCCCTTATGACACCACCTTGTCAGGTTGCTAGTTGGAGGCCACCCTGAAAGGATGTGCCCTCAGCTGGAAAACTGAGGTTGACCCTGAAGGAGACTACAACTGAAGTTGTTAGCTCACCAAATGCTTGGCGGCTGGGCAGCGAGTCCTTTCTGGAAGAGGTATCTGAGAGGAGCATCTCCCAGCGCAGCAGAGATGATGACAAGACAGCCTGAGAACTGTTTTCTTGTGAGCCTGTGCAGAGTACAGTCAAAACATAGAGTTGCTTCTCTGGTTAATAAAGTGGTGTTGGGTAAGAAGTTTACCACGAAGATAAGGTGGGAAGGGATATTGCAGAGAGAGGGAACCAAATGGTCAAAGACCAAGGCAATGCAATGTGTGGGCATGTTCTAGAAAAATAAAGAGAATCCAGAGAAGCTGAAGCATAATATTGGCAGGTGGGAGAATGCAGGCATGAGTGATCAAAGGGGACAGGTCACACAGGACCTTGTTTGCCTGGCCACAGAACTACAGCCTACAGCCGACACAAGACACCTGAAGAATGTTCATCAGGAAAATGACACGATCAGGTGTGAATATTCGTATTCTGGCAGCCGTATGGAAAAGAGAAACCAGGAGGTAGAGAGGACATGGGCCAGCAGAGAGCCGAGGCGGGGTGGTCAGAGGAAAAGGAAAGTCTACCTCTGCAGGAGGAGGAACTGGCTGGACATGGTAAGGGACTGACTGTGGGGCTGGATGAAGGGAGGAGACCAGGACAATGCCTTGGTTTCTGGCTTGGGCATCCAGTTGGCTGTTCCCCTGCCCCCAAAAGAGACCAATCCACGTGCTTTCTCTTTCTCCCCCAATCTTCTCTTTCCCTTGACCTCTGGTCTCTTCTCCCCAGCCCAGGTCCCTCACACCACTGGACATCGCTCATCCTCCTGTCTACCTGATGCACATGGACAGGAGACAATACAGGAAGACACTCCAGCAGAGGCTACCAGGCATTTCCCAGTGGGCAGCTCACAGCCCCTGCCCAGGTCACCTCTCAGTCCCAAGCTCTGGGACTCTGTCCCATAGAAATGGGTGGTCCAATAGTTAAGCCCCCCCAACCCCCCACCCACCCCTGGCTGCCCAGACCTGCCAGTCTATTCTCCCCTTCTGCCCCGCCCCCCATCTCCCTGCTTCAGCCCCTGAGCCTACACTTTCCTCTTGTATTTCCCACCCCAGGGCCCTTCACTTGCAATGTCTAAACCACCAAGACACGATGCAAATGCCACCTCCTCCTTGATTCCCCCATTTCCTCCAATCTCTATTGGCCTCGGTGTTGTCCTCTCCACCCCTACTGTGAGGTTTTACACACTTGTAGTTCTCCTTTGCTACATGTCAAGAACCCAAAGACAGTGTCTGTTCCAGGCAGGGCCTCGCTCAGAGTAGGGGTAGGGGAGTGTCCAGGGAAGGAGCAAGAAGGCAGAGCCAAGACCCGGTGACCAGGACAGAGGAGAGGGGATGGTGCAGAAAGACAGGTCGTGGTGTCTCAGGGCAGGAGGAACTGAGTGTCAGTGGCTCTGTCACCACCACTGTGCCTTGGCAGGGCAGCCCAGCCAGAGCTGTCAGGGCCTGCAGCTGCAGAATCAAGGCTCAGAAGCAGCGCCAGTGCAGGTGGTGCAGCGGAAAGCAACGTCCAGAACCTCAGCCACAGCCCTTCCCTTATAGCCACTGAAACACCTGGGGAAGGGCAAGCACACAGGGGCTCGGGTAAGGGTGGAGAGCTTGGCCATCAATGGTAGTGAGCCTGGGTTTGTATTCACTGGCTGGTGAAACCTGGGGTGTTCCACTTGGACTAATAATAAATGACAATAAGTATCATCCATTGTACTGCCAGGATGCCAAGTACTTCATATGCATTCTTCTAACAGTGGAACGAAGGCTCAGGGCTGAGGAAGGGAGCAGAGTGGTGTTTGTTGTAGCGGTACCGCCCTGTTCTGGAGCACTGCCATTAGGGAGGAGCCCGGCCGGCTCTCAGCTACCTGAAAATGACGGGGGCCCACATGGGGCCTGTGCTCTCCCCCTGTGTGGGCAACAGAGGAGGGGCCAGCAGGGCCTCTTCTGACAGTTGAGAGGTGGGGAGAGTCCCTCACAAGCCCCAGCCCCCCACTCCCGAGCGGGCTGCTGGCCGAGGCATGGTCACTGTCTCGGGACACCCGGCTCTGGCACTGCTCATCTATCACAGTGGGCTCTACTATACAGTGATGGTGTCCCGGGCCCTCTCGCGGAGCCAGGAGCTCCTCTTTCCCCAACTCCCCGCAAGGGACAAGCAAGGCCAGAGGTGGTGGCAGCGGGTACGTGCAGAGGGAATGGTGAAGACAGGCGCTGGCGAGATGCTGATCTTGGGAGACTTCTTCTTCCCACTGGAACCAGCTGTTTTCCCCTGATAGGCTGGGAGGATCCTCGGCGGCCTTTCCAGCATCACAATGCGTGGCAACATGCCACCATCTTTGGGTCCTTCCTGCTCAGTGCCCTGGTGGAGCTCACGAGCCAGGCGCGGCTGGCTCAGCGGAGCGTGAAGCTGGAGCGGGCGGCCACAGCCTTGGCCCTGGTTGTGAAGCTGCTGGAAATGCTGGCCCACGTGGAGCACAAGAATGCCCTGGAGGTCCGAGCACACACCACGCGGGCGCTGCCTGCCTCCCTGCTGGCCCTGGTGATCATTGTCGAGGTCTGGGTCCCTGACCAGCCCCCGCTCTGGGTGCTCAAGGCCTGGCTGATGCTGGTGTCTGGCTCCTGGCTGCTGCAGGTGACCTCGATACTGTATGCCCCACTTTCTGGGCAGTCCTAGTGGGCAGACAGCCCCACGGACCTCGCCTTTCTCACTACCTTGTTCTGCTGGCAGCTGGGCTTAGGGGCTGCTGTGCTGGCCGCTGTCTATGGCCTCTGCAGCCTCTGGCACTGTTGCTACTCCTCCTGGGTGGGATTTCCAGGGGCCAGATAGCAGCCGTGCCCCACAGGTGACAGAAACAGAGAGCTTGAGACGCTCAGGGAAGAGGCTGTGCTACAGGATGGAGACATCTAATCTAAAGACTGTCCTTCTGTCCCCAGCTGTGCTTTGTCTTGTTCCTATAAAGAGCTCTTTGAGGATGACCACTAGGTGAGTGACACTGCAGTGTCCTGGGATCCACAGTGTAATTCCTATCTCAGGAGCCATGTTCCTTGTCCCCAAATAAGCCTGCCAGCTATTACTGGGATGGTTTTTCTATGCTGTCAATCTATCAGCCTTCCTGTCTGTCTAGCTTACGCTGTGAGTATGGTTTCTAGGCCTCTCTAAGGGGATTCCAGGGCTTCTCCTCTGGCTGCTTCTGGAATGAAGGAGGAGGTATGGGAAGGGGAAATGGGAGGAGATGAACATGAGTTGGATGGATAACTCAGTCTTCCCAGCCCCATTGCATTACTGATATCTGGTAGGAAAATCTCCCCTTTTTACAAAACTATTTATTTATTTATTTCGTTGCACTGAGTCTTAGTTGCGGCTCACTGGCTCCTTAGTTGCGGCACGTGGGCTCCTTAGTTGTGGCGTGCGAACTCTTAGTTGCAGCATGCATGTGGGATCTAGTTCCCTGACCAGGGATCAAACCCGAGGCCCCTGCATTGGGAGAGCAGAGTGTCTTAACCACTGAGACACCAGGGAAGTCCCGAGTCTCCCTTTCTTATTGTTCTTCTTTAAAAGTAGATTGTCTATTCTTGACCTTTCCCAAAAGTTGGGATACAGCTACTTTTAAAAGTATGATAATAATAGGGACTTCCCTGGTGGTCCAGTGGTTAAGACTTCGCCTTCCAATGCAGGGGTTGCGGGTTCGGTCCCAGCTTAGTTGGGGAGCTAAGATCCCACATGCCTCGCGGCCAAAAAAAAAAAAAAAAAAAAAAAGACCAAAACATAAAAGAGAAGCAATACTATAACAAATTCAGTAAAGACTTAAAAAAAATTCTTAAAATAAATAAAGCATGGTAATAATAAACACAAAATTCAAGAAGATGAACCCCACAGGGGTAGGGGAGTGAAGGGGGCAACAGAATAAAATATGGTGGGAACACAGAGGTAGATGTAGGTTACTGAAAATGTTTTAGTCCTTAAAACTAGTAGCAGGGGGCTTCCCTGGTGGCACAGTGGTTAAGAGTCCACCTGCCAATGCAGGGGACACGGGTTCAAGCCCTGGCTCGGGAAGATCCCACCTGCTGCAGAGCAACTAAGTCCGTGCCCCACAACCATTGAGCCTGCGCTCTAGAGCCCGTGAGCCACAACTACTGAACCCACAAGCCACAGCTACTGAAGCCCGCACGCCTAGAGCCCGTGCTCTACCAGAGGAGCCACCGCAATGAGAAGCCCGCGCACCGCAACAAAGAGTGACCCCTGCTCGCCGCAGCTAGAGAAAGCCCGCGCACAGCAATGAAGACCCAACAGAGCCAAAAATAAATAAACAAATAAATTTTTTTAAAAAACAAAAAACTAGTAGCAGGTTCATGGGCATATCAATAAGTAAATAAAATGAAAGACCAATCATGGACCAACAATGAGAGTTTGTCATGATCCAAGGTCATAATTAATCCAGCCTGCACACCCAAGATCCAATTTAAAGCTGTGGATGGGAGTAGGAACAGAGTTGGGTCTCTTGCGGGGGTAGGGGGAAGGCTGTGTGCATTTGTGCCTGAGGCTGGAGAGTTGAATGTAAGAGAAAGAAAGAAAGATCCCGTCATAGTGGCTCTCCTCCACATTTGTATATTGTGAGGATTTCAGATGCCTTCATTTTTCGGTTCTTTTTGTTTCTGTTTTCTATGTTAATTATAGGAGGATGGAGAACTTGTTTAAAAACAAAAGTGACTCTATTCCCTTCTGCCCTGAGGGGAAAGGGGGCAGGGCTGGCATAACTGGCAGCAGATTCTGGAGAGGGGAAGCGGGGACCAAGGCACTTAGTGGAGGCCTGAGCTTAGAGAGAAAGGGATCTGTGAGGAGTTCCAGCAGTAAGGCCGCTAAAGAAAAGTGGAAGATGGTGGGAACACAGAGGGAGAGGTAGGTTACTGAGACTGTTTCAGTTCTTAAAACTGGTGGTGGGCAAGGAAGAAGAACAAGAAGAAGGGGGGCTTCCCTGGTGGCGCAGTGGTTAAGAATCCGCCTGCCAATGCAGGGGACACGGGTTCGAGCCCTGATCCAGGAAGATCCCACGTGCCGCGGAGCAACTAAGGCCTAAAGGCCGTGCGCCACAACTACTGAGCCTGCACGCCTAGAGCCCATGCTCCGCAACAAGGGAAGCCACCGCAATGAGAAGCTCACGCACCACAACGAAGAGTAGCCCCTGCCCGCCACAACTAGAGAAAGCCTGTGCACAGCAACGAAGACCCAAGGCAGCCAAAAATAAGTAAATTAAGTAAATAGATTTTAAAAAGAAGAAGAAGAAGCCATGTTCCTGAGCATAGAAAAGAGGTTCTGGGAGCTGCGTGGCAAATGGTTAAGTTAGAGAGAGAAGGGGAGCAAGGGAAGGGACAGGGAGCAGAAAGGAGGTGGCAGACCCATCCTGGAGGGGCAGGATCCAGATGTTGGAGGACAAAAGATGCCTCATTCTTCCCCAGAAGCTTCAACAGCTGGAACCAGACAAGCCCCATCCTATCTTCCCAGGGGAACAGGGACCCCACTGAGGAGAGGGCAAGCACCTAATTCAGGAGATCTAATTCAGGTGGACTAGATCTAATTTCAGGAACCCTGCTGGCAAACATGTCTCTGCACCTACTGACCAAAGATCCAAAGGTGAACAGATGGGGAAAGAGGGAAAGACACACAGAGCACAGGCTTCCAGCTAGCCTTGCGGGGAGCAAATTCACACAGTTGGCCCTGTGTACCTTTGGTGGCCCTGCGGACAAGGAGCAGCTTTCTCTACACATCTGTGCTCTCACCCAGCTCAGCAGGAATCTGGCCAGGCAGACATATGACTCACACCAGCAGATTTCTCATGTGTTTTTGAGGCTTAAAAGAATGCCAGCTTCATTATAAAAGAAGCTCACTCCCAAATATCATAATTGAGATGTCACTCCATTGTGCTATTTCCATGGAGGAAAAAATAACATTGATTCATTTTTCTTCTGCTCACAAAAGTAATAAAAGTTCATTGGAAAACAGCTGAAATCTCAGAAATGTATGAAGAAGAAAATTAAAATCGCTTACAGGCTGACCATTCGTTCAGTCAACAAACACGTACTGGGCTCAGACCTTTTTAATGCCAGGTCTGTTCTGGGCTGCGGAGATGAACAGAACTGACAGAGCCCTTGTTCTTGTGTCGCTTCCATGTTAGCGGGGAAGGCAGAAAAGAGACAATTCAATAGGCATAAAGTATATCAGGTCATAATAAACAGCATGAAGAAGAATAAACAGGGCAAAAGGGGAACAGGGAGACTGGGGGCGGGGGCGCGTGCAGACTTCACATTTGGAAAGTCAGATGACAGTCTACCCACAATGAAGCAAAGTGAACTTTGAGGGTTTTTTTCCTTCCCATCTTTTAAATATATGTTAACATTTTTATTATTGTTTGCAAGTTTTCAGATGAACATTTTCTAAGATCAATATTTTTTTTCCTTAAAAAAGTAATATTTGTTCACTGTAGAAAACCTGGAACATATGGAAAAGTAGAGAGAAGACAAATCTCCCACAATAGTACTACCCAGGATAATCCTTCTGGGTGTGTCAGTGCATTTCTCTCCTTCTGTGTCGATTGCTAAACTCACAATAATATTCACATTATTAAATCCTGCTTTTCTTCTCTTAATTCTCTCTCTCGTAAACATTACCCCATGGTGGTAGGGTTTTGAGAGAGAAAGTACCTCTGTGCAGGAAAAGGCCTTCATAGAAACCCAGGTGCCCGGCTCCCCTAGCTGGCTGCCAGGTGCCGCCCTGTCTCGGTCACCCTGGGCCCTCCATCCAACATGTCAGTGAGAGAGCTGGACCCAAGTAATATGTCCCAGACGCCCAGAAGTCAAGTCTCAGGAAGATGGGCCACCTTGTGTCAGACTCATGGGGAGTTGAGTTGCCAGGAGGGCTGAGGAAGTATTTGTTTCAGAGCTAGAGGTGAGGGAGGGTACAAATCCCCAGGGGGTCAGGCAGGAGCCAGAGAGAGACAGCAATGTCTGTCCCCAGAGCCAGAATTGATAGTCCCTCTACCCCAGAGACTGGGCAGCCCCAGACTTCTCTGTAAGGCTCCTACGGGAGAGACGCCTTTGTCTTCGGAAGAAATGGGGATGTTATCGGCTGTTGTGGTTCCCCCCCTCTCCGGCCGTCTCCACCCCTACCACTTCCCTCTGGGTCTGAGCTTCCTCCTTCCTGCTTCTTTGCCTTAGGAGACCATCATTCTGGACCTATGACCCCTCACACTCACCCCTCACCCTACCCAGTCGGGTCATTAGAAGGTTTTATAAGCAACGTTGCTCTTCAAAAACCTTCGAGCATGTCTACTAAACCCTAAGAAGGATTTGCTTATCTGTGAAGGGTGGAAGTGGCTGGTCAAAGGTGCTGGGACCTTCTCAGGATCTGTGCTCATGTCCTGCCTATTTCACCACGGTCCAAATGGTCCAGTACTTTGAGCAGTCTTTGCTCATTCTCCTACAAAGTCTTGCTACTTTCTAGCTGTGTGTCAATAAGAAAATCACTTGCCCTTTCTGAGCCACTGGGGACTGGTAGGAATTGGTCCTAGCATTCCGCAATTTCACAATTGCTTAAGGTCAGAGCCCAGGGTCATCAACAAAGAGCTTGGGAGCCCCAAAGAGGTGACACGGAAATCCTGCTTTGTGGAGAAGAGGCTGGGTGCAAGCAATAGGGATGGTTCCGTGTAGAAGGTGTTATGGGAGCTGGGCCTCAGAGTCCCTCTAGCATAGTTTTTAAGAGCATGAAGTTGAATCTTGGCTCTGCCACTTACTGTCTGGGTGCAGCCTAACCACTTCTAGGCTTCAGTTTCTTCATCTTACAGCTTCAGTAATGATGCCTATCTCATAGGCTTGTTGTGAGCATTTACAGGTTAAGGACAGAGAGGTCAGCATCAGATCTAGACTCAAGGTGAGGGCTCAGAAAAGTGGTTCTAAGGGACTTCCCTGGTGGTCCAGTGGTAAAGAATCCGCCTTCCAATGCAGGGGATGCGGGTTCGATCCCTGGTCGGGGAACTAAGGTCCCACATGCCGCCGGGCAACTAAGCCCGCGTGCCACAACTACTGAGCTCGCGAGCCTAGAGCCCGCCTGCTGCAAACTACAGAGCCCACGCGCTCTGGAGCCTGTGTGACACAACTAGAGAGAGAAAACCCTCACACTGCAACTAGAGAGAAGCCTGTGTGCCACAATGACCCGATGCAGCCCCCCCCCCACTTCTTCATCTTACAGCTTCAGTAATGATGCCTATCTCATAGGCTTGTTGTGAGCATTTACAGGTTAAGGACAGAGAGGTCAGCATCAGATCTAGACTCAAGGTGAGGGCTCAGAAAAGTGGTTCTAAGGGACTTCCCTGGTGGTCCAGTGGTAAAGAATCCGCCTTCCAATGCAGGGGATGCGGGTTCGATCCCTGGTCGGGGAACTAAGGTCCCACATGCCGCCGGGCAACTAAGCCCGCGTGCCACAACTACTGAGCTCGCGAGCCTAGAGCCCGCCTGCTGCAAACTACAGAGCCCACGCGCTCTGGAGCCTGTGTGACACAACTAGAGAGAGAAAACCCTCACACTGCAACTAGAGAGAAGCCTGTGTGCCACAATGACCCGACGCAGCCCCCCCCACAAAAAAAGTGGTTCTAATTATTTTTATATTATGAACCATGATTATTATTGACCAGGTGAAGAAGGGTGAGCAGTGAGGGCGTGTCAGGCACAAAGAACACCATTAGCAAAGGCTTGACAAGACAAGGTGTGTTTAGAGACAGAAGACCCGTCTGCAGGGCTGGGAAAATACGTTGGGTGGGATAGGGGACCTGGGAGTAGGACGGAGGATGAGGCTCCAGCAAGCTGCCTCCCTCTGCTCGCTAGCTCACATTTCTGATCCCCATCACCTGACCAGGAATTCTGTACAGAAACGCCAGCCACACCCCTTGTCCCCCACCAGCCTTCACCTGCCAGAGTGGGAAACGTCTCTCTAGCTCCCCCACTGCTGACAGAGCCTATGCCCTTGTCACCACCTGTGTGGACAGCACAAGTCTCCTAAATGATCCTCCTGGGCCGTCACAGTGTTCCCTCCCGCACAAGTCCCACACAGGCCCCGGAGCCAGCTCTGCAGAATGCCGGGGTGGTCAGCTTACAGCCATTCCACCTGCCCGCTGCCTGAGCAGAGAGTGCCTGTACAAAGCACTTCACGGGCTGCCTTTCCCCTCCATGTCACCCAAATGATCCTCCTGGGCCGTCACAGTGTTCCCTCCCGCACAAGTCCCACACAGTTCCCTCCCGCACAAGTCCCACACAGGCCCCGGAGCCAGCTCTGCAGAATGCCGGGGTGGTCAGCTTACAGCCATTCCACCTGCCCGCTGCCTGAGCAGAGAGTGCCTGTACAAAGCACTTCACGGGCTGCCTTTCCCCTCCATGTCACCCCCTCCTTCTCCAGAGTCTAGATGACAAAACCACCTGCCCTTACCCAAACATACCACAAACTTGTTTCTGGGCCTTTGCACGTGCTGGTCCCCCTGTCCAGGATGCCCTCCCCCAATTCTTCCCCTGAAAACATTTTTTGGATCATTTTGTACCCGGTCCACTCTCCCTTCTTAGGGCCGTGTGGCTCCAGAACAACCCTTGATGCTGGAACTATTGTACCATGTGCTTCAAGGATGCCCCAGTGCCCCACTGCCAGGCTGCGAGCTATCAGCTCCTCTTTACATCTTCAACACAGTGGCTCCAAAGAAATGTATGATTTCTTTGGAGGAGTGATTGAGATTGGAAAAATAGGGCCAGAGCATGGAGAGAGGGTTAGGTTATGGGGAAACACCAAAGATTTGGAGGCCAAGAAATGGCATCCTGATATATTTTAGGGAGATGATCTTGGGCAAGGAGAGGGCAGACTGACTGTGCCCAGGACACTGGGACTTCCCCACCTCCAGACAGAAGCAGGAGGAGAGCAGTGGACATCGGCTAGGAGAGTCAAATGGCCGTGACGAGAGAGGAGGGTTGGTCCTCCACCACCCCTTTAGCAACGACCCACTTAGAGGGTTCGCTCCTGTACTGCAAAATGAGAGCCACAGGACTTCCCTGGTGGCGCAGTGGTTGAGAGTCCGCCTGCCGATGCAGGGGACGTGGGTTCGTGCCCCGGTCCGGGAAGATCTCACATGCCGCGGAGCGGCT
>NC_041214.2:77158821-77163553 GCF_002837175.3 Physeter macrocephalus | reverse complement strand
AAAAAAAAAAAAAAGAGAGAGCCACACTTGCAGAGTCATCCTGTCAAACCGGAAAAGGAGAAGCTGGAGTATCTCCATGCGCTGGGACATGGCTGCCTGGGAGGAACAGCCGTGAGCCGTCTCCAGCTGCTCTCGTTCCTCGGAAGGTCCTGCGGCTGCCTGTTCCAACAGAGAGCCTGCATCCTCAGGATGGAGGGGCTTCACTGCCGGGTGAGGGAGTAGGACACGGCTCTCTGGGGGAGGGGCAGGAGGTGGCGTCCAACCTTCTCCTGACCTCCAGGCCCCACACCCACTGTGTCCTTCACTCCTGCAGCCACTGCTGGGACCTGAGGCCCTTCCCCATCAACGCCCTCCTTGCCTTCCAAAAATCTCCCCAGCCCTTCCCCTGGCTCTCTCAGAGGAAGGAAGCCCACTCTGCTCTGTGACACCCCTCATACCCTTTAGGGTGATTTCAGCTGCTGGTTACAAAGCTCAAACCACACTGCTTCAAACGACAGGATTTACTGGCTCCCATAACAAAAAGTCTGGGGCAGAGAGCACTTCCAAAGGGCTTTGATCCGCAGGCCTCTACTCTGTTTTCTAGCATCTCCAGACAGCATGTGGCAGCCGCTGCCACTTATATTTTGAATAGAACAATTGAAAGGAAAAAAAATCCCTCTCTGTATTCCTGCATTGCACACCTCTGTCCCATAGCATTCGCCAGAGTTGGACCTCTTTTGTATGTATACCTATCCTTCCCCCCCCTGATATTTTTGTCTGATTCTCAGAAGAATCCCTGACCCAAAAGAGATTACAAACCATTACCTAGCAGAAAAAAAAATTAGTCCATGATAATTAATTCTAAATGTTGTGCAAATGTTCAAGTTCTGTTTGTAATTTTAAGCACCTGGTTGTGGCATAGGGTTCATTCTGACTCCCAAGGAGGCTGGAGAAATTCTCAGAGCATGGAAGAGGCAAGACAGAGGGCACTCTAGCAGGAAAAAGACAGAAAAGCTAGAGCTGAACACATGACCAGGTAGATTTATTTCTCTTTGGCCTCATCTAGCTTCAAACGTGACTAAATGCTTAAAGAGGAAAGATTGAAAGTAAATATCAAAGTTCATTTATTATTTGTGCTATATAATATACATAAGCCCATATATAAAACAGTATACCTAGTTATTTTTACCTGTTTGTTCTCAGGGCAGCTGTATGGACAGAACCATTCTCAATTCATCTTTCTTGTTATTTTTATGAAACCCTAAATTCAAAGAACTCCACCCTGGACTTCCCTGGTGGCGCAGTGGTTGAGAATCCGCCTGCCAATGCAGGGGACACAGGTTCCATCCCTGGTCTGGGAAGATCCCACATGCTGCAGAGCAACAAAGCCCGTGCGCCACAACTACCGAGCCTGTGCTCTAGAGCCCGCGAGCTACATCTACTGAGCCCGCGTGCCACAACTACTGAAGCCCGCGCTCCTAAAGCCCGTGCTCCACAACAAGAGAAGCCACCTCAATAAGAAGCCCACACACCACAACGAAGAGTAACCCCAGCTCGATGCAATTAGAGAAAGCCTACGTGCAGCAACGAAGACCCAACGCAGCCAAAAATAAATAAATTAAATTAAATTAAAAAAAGAACTCCACCTGAGAAAAGGGAACCCTCCTACACCGTTGGTGGGAATGTAAATTGGTGCAGCCACTATGGAGAAGAGAACAGTATGGAGCTTCCTCAAAAAACTAAAAATAGGGTTGTCATATGATCCAGCAATCCCACTCCTGGGCATATATTCAGACAAAACTATAATTTGAAAAGATACATACACCCCTATGTTCATAGCAGCACTATTAACAATAGTTAAGACATGGAAACACCTAAATGTCCATCAACAGATGAATGGATAAAGATGTGGTACACATATACAATAGAGTACTACTCACCCATAGAAAAGAATGAAATAATGCCATTTGCAGCTACCTGGATGGACCTAGAGATGATCATGCTAAGCAAAGTAAGTTAGAAAGAGAAAGACAAATACCATATGATATCGCTTATATGTGGAATCTACAATATGACACAAATGAACTTATCTACAAAACAGAAACAGACTCACAGACATAGAGAACAGACTTCTGATTGCCAAGGGGGAAGGTTGGATTGGGAGTTTGGGACTAGCAGATGCAAACTATTACATAGAGAATGGATAAACAACAAGGTCCTACTGTATAGCACAGGAACAATATTCAATATGCTATAATAAACCATAACAGAAAAGAAAATGAAAAAGAATAAAAACAAATAAGTAAACAACTCCACCTAAAATTAAAATCATGAGGATCTAGGTATAAAATAAATAAGATACAAAGATATGTTGTACAGCAGAGAGAATATAGCCAATATTTTCAAATAATTATAATTATAAATTATAAATAATTATTATAAATGCAGTATAATCGGGGCTTCCCTGGTGGCGCAGTGGTTGCGCGTCCGCCTGCTGATGCAGGGGAACCGGGTTCGCGCCCCGGTCTGGGAGGATCCCACATGCCGCGGAGCGGCTGGGCCCGTGAGCCATGGCCGCTGAGCCTGCGCGTCCGGAGCCTGTGCTCCCCAACGGGAGAGGCCACAACAGAGGGAGGCCCGCATACCACAAAAAAAAAAAAAAAATGCAGTATAATCTAAAAATTGTGAATCACTATGTTGTATACCTGAAAATTATATAATATTGTAAATCAACTATACCTCAGTTAAAAAAAAAAAACACACGGAGACACCCCTATACACCTATTAGAATATCTAAAAGTAAAGAGATCGACTATACCAAGTGTTATTGAGGATGTGGAGCAACTGGAATGCTCTACAATGCTGGTGGGGAAGCAAAATGAAACAACCACTTTGGAAAACAGCTTGGTAGTTCTTCTAAAAGTTAAACATATACCTACTATATGATCCAGCCATTCCACTCCCAGGTAGCTACCAAAGAGAAATGAAAGCACATGCCGTACAAAGACTTATACACAAATATTCATAGCAGCTTTATTTGTGATAGCTAAAAACTGGAAATAAGTCAAATGCCTATCAACAGATGAAAGGATAAACAAATTGTAGTATGTCAATACGATAGAATACTATTCTGCAATGAAAAGAAAAGAACTATTGGTACGCATACAACAGCATGAATGAATCTCAAACCAATAATGTTGAGTGAAATGTTAGAAAAAAAGTATATACGTATGATTTCATGTATATAAAATTTTAGAAAATTCAATCTTCTCTATAGTGACAGAAAGCACATCCATTATTGTCTAGGCAGGGGAGAGAAGGCAGAATTACAAGGAGACACAAGGACACTTTGGGGGGTAATGGATACATTCATTATCTTGATAGTAGTAACAGTATCACAAGTGTAAACATATGTCAAAGTTTATTGAATATCAACTACACATCAATAAAGCCACTTAGAAAAAAGAACCCCAAATGTTCACTACAACTCTTCTCCTTTTCTTCCTGGAAACTTGTGCTTAGGGCCTTATTTTAAATTCCCCCCTTTCTTCCCTGTCTCTCCTTCAATTTCATAATCCACCTAAATTATGCAGGATTCTCCACTCTGGGCTGGGGAGTAATGTCATTCTTTCATGACAGTGAGATTGATACTGGGAAAGCTTTATCCAAAGTCCAGGCTCTTATTCAACTCATCCAAAAGAATTTGGGCACGGAACACAAAACACAAAGGAAGAAACACACACACACACACACACACACACACACACACTGAGGCTGAGGAGCAAAGAACAAAGAAGCAGTTTATTGAGGCAAAAGCAAAGGACACAGTCAGAGAAGAGTGCAGTGTCCTTGAGAGTGAGGGGTGCACCACAGGGTTTTTTCCTCCCCCATCTTATTTTCAGCCCTTTGAATGGGGGGGGGTTTGGTTAGGGATGGAATATTCTTTGAGGGGAGGGTTGAGGTGTGGCCTGGATTGCACCAGGTTGCATCAGCTTCTGGTCCTGCTCATTTGCCTCCTGAAGCCACCGTTCATGCGCTCCAAGAGCTATTGTCCCTTAAATTTTCCCTTTCTAGTCGAGCACCCCACGTGGGAGGTCATACTGGGTCATCAGCAACCTGTGCATTTTTATTTGTGCATGCTCCACTGTTTTCACGGTGAGAGTTTCTTGCTCAGATGCTACAAAGTTTCTGTTTTAGATTCCATTCCTCCATGTGTCATGGCCTCATTAAGTGCAAAACAAGGAGGTGGTTTGCCTTCTGTCTAATGCCTATACATGAGGAGGCTGTCCTTGGACCTGGCCCTGTATTTCCTGCCACAAGATGAAAGTGTCAGGGCTCAACTAATCAGAGTCCATTCACAGCATTAACCTACCCCATATTTCCTCTCACGGTACCAATCAATTCCCAGATGTTAACCCCACTGATCTGGCCCTATGCCAGAGGTCCGATTTCTTTGCTAGTCTAGGCAGCTGTGGATCTCAGAGCTGGGATGGCTCTCCTGGAAGCAGAGTAAACAGAGAGGAGTCTTTTCTGAAGGGCATGGCCAAGCTCTGAGCAACAGCCACTTACCTGTTCCAAGGGCAGAAACTGTTACTACACCTTTTATTACTTTCCCCAGGGTAAAAAGTGTGACACCTAATGCTACATATCTGGCATCAATGATAAAATGGAAAAATGTTCATGAAAAGAAAGCCAGGGCTTCCCTGGTGGCGCAGTGGTTGAGAGTCCGCCTGCCGATGCAGGGGACACGGGT
>NC_041214.2:77143974-77158701 GCF_002837175.3 Physeter macrocephalus | reverse complement strand
AGTGAGAGGCCTGCGTACCGCAAAAAAAAAAAAAAAAAAAAAAAGAAAAGAAAAGAAAGCCAAAAAGCAAACAAAGATGGCTTCTAAACAGAGATGGATTTATAACAGGATATTACAAGTCTTTCTAAAATACCTCTTGCTGTGTACATTACACACAGAAATAATAATCAAAGCTGTTAATTCCATCTGCTTCCTATACCAAGGAAAACTTCCTTACGTGTGGGAGTCAGGAGGCCTCAGATCAATGGAGGGGATTTCTCGAGGGTCTCCCAGAACTCCCTCCTGGCTGGCTTTTTGCCTTCAAGGTCCCCTCCACTTTCCCACTGCTGTCACAGAATGACACCCTCTGCCTCAGCTTTCTTCTCATCACCTGGCCCTTAACTCATTGCTGTTTGGCTTTGGCCCCAGCCCTCCAGTGAGGCAGCTCTCCAAGGCCCCCAGCATCCTCAGTGCTGCTCTCACGACCTTTCCTCGGGGCTGATGCTATCATCTCTCTGTAGTGCATACCCTTCCTCTCTCTCCTGCCCTTCCACAAGTCTCCTGCTACCTCTCCCACCACTCCTGCCCACTGTTCCTCGTTTTATCCCAACCTCTTAAGCATGGGTAATTTCCTAAATTCTATCCTAGGTTGGCTTTTTTCCTCTCTCTCTGCACAGGCTCTCTCTGAGTATCTTTTACCCTTCCATGCTTCAAGTTTTATTTTATTCAAATGACTCCCAAATCTACATGGCTAGCCCTAAGCTCTCTCTCCAAGCTGAGATTAACAGATGGTGGCCTATAAATAGGATATATTCCTAACAAATGAAAGAAAAGATATTTTTTAAATCTGCAACTCAAAATTATGAAAGGGTCCCTTGGTGGATTAGAAACTGTGGAGATTTTCTAAAGATAAAATGCTGATGAAATGATGATGGGATTGGATTGAAGAAAGAAAACAGAGTCCAAAATGTGGATGGGAGAGTACCATGCCCAGAGGAAGGAGTGCCTGGGAGCTGGACAGGACCACGGCAGCTCACACAGAGAACCACCAAGAGGAGCAGTGTTTGGTCTCTATAAACCAAGCCCTGCTCACATTCACGCAAACACCAGCCAGTCAGAGGTGACTGGGACATCTCCCTCCTGGCAACACAGTGGATGTGGGCTGGAGTCAGAGAGAGAAAGCAGGGTCCCATGCACACCTGAGACTGGAGCACCCATGCCACAAGACCAGCCTAGGCCATCCCCTGTTCCCAGCTGCCCAACCCTCCCCTTCCCCACTCACTCACATCCCACTCCTTCCCCGAGGAAGTAGCACAAACAGATACTAGAGAGCCCAACTCGGCTCCGACGAAGACAAGCCCAGTCAACAGTCAGCAAACTCTTGGGTAAGGCCAACACCATGAAAGAAGTGGAGCAGGCAACAAAAAGGAACTTACAGAGGCAAAGTGTATTCACAGCAAGACCTAAACATAATCCAAATCCTCGGAGGAATAAGTGAGGGTCTGGCCTCCAAGAAACGAGAACAGGCAGGCTGTGCTGAAAAAGAACCAATGCGAACCCTTGAAAATAAAAAATACCATAAAAGAAATAAAAAAATAAGCAGATGAGCTGATAACAAAATAATGACAGTTTATAAGAATTACTGAGCTGGAAAACTGACCTGAGGGCTTCTTCTGGAATGCAGCACAAAAGGAGGAAAATATGAATTGATTTATTTAAGAGATGTGGAAAATAA
Source organism: Physeter macrocephalus (assembly GCF_002837175.3). Classification (NCBI taxonomy): domain Eukaryota; kingdom Metazoa; phylum Chordata; class Mammalia; order Artiodactyla; family Physeteridae; genus Physeter; species Physeter macrocephalus. Next base: position 77,156,987 of record NC_041214.2, on the reverse strand, counting down.
ATTCTGAAGTTCCAGTATCCCTCTAATAGGTGTTCCAGAAAAAAAAAGTAGAATAGAGAGGGATTTTTTTAAAGAAATATTAAAACTAAAAAATAGAGTAGAAAATAAAATAATGTTGTGTTCCCACCAATCAGTACTGACAATTTATTATGTTTTACCAGGTGCGCGTTGAGTAGTATTTTTAGAGAACAAAACTACAGATAAAGCTGATGGTCTTTCTGACCCCCAATCCCCCTTCCCCACCTTTTTCCTTCAGGCAGCAACCACCATCATGACTTGGTGGATACTTTTCCAGTCCATTATTTATATATATATATATATATATATATATATATATATATATATATATATGTATATATATATATATATGAGATGTGTATTATAAAATATATATAATGTTGCATGAGGCTTTAAAGTTTACTTAAATAATAATATACTGTACATAGGGTGCTACAACCCAGGATTTTCACTCAGTAGTGTAAGTTTTAGCTTTCTCCACATTTATGGAGAGAAGACCAGTCAATTTCTCTGGACTGCTGTAGAATGTTTCATTGTATTCCTGACTATACCACATTTTTTTATATAGTACTTTATTTAATAGATGGATTTATGCAATAGTTCCACAGTTTTACCACCATGAAACAATGAAACAATGTAATAATATGTGCCTTATGCACTTGGGTGAAGGTTTTTTCAAGTGTATATGTAGAAGTAGAACTGCAGGGTGATAGGATATGCACATTTCCAATTTTACTAGATTCTGGCAAACTGCTCTTCAATTTGTACTCCAACAAGTAGTGTATGGCTGTCCCCATTCTTCCTCAACCTCACCAATACTTAATATTTTCATACTTCTTAATTTTGCCAGTCTGATGGATGAGAAGTGATACCTCATTATAATTTTTATTTGCATGACCTTGATTTCTAGTCAGTTTGTCCATCCTTTCCTAGTCTACTGGCCATTTGGGATTCCTTTCCTATGAATTGTCTCTTTGCCTTTTTTTTTCAATTGAGATATAGTTGACATATAACATTATACTAGCTTCAGGTGTATAATATAATGATTCAATATATTGCAAAATGATCACCACAGTAAGTCTAGTTAATATTCATCACCACACATAGTTATATATATTTTTCTTTTGTTGGGTACTTTCAAGATCTACTCTCTCAGCAACTTTCAAATATACAGTACAGTATTACTAACCATAGTTACCATGCTGTACATCACATCCCCAGGAATTATTTATCTTACAACTGGAAGTTTATACTTTTTCACCCTTCACCCGTTTCACCCACCCACCCCCTCCCTAGATCCTTTTTCAGTTGCATTCATAGTGTTTTTTCATACAAAAGTTTTAAATTTTTACATAGTCAAATGTATTCATCTGATGGGAGATACTTTTTTTCAAAGAATGGGTGTTTCTTGAACCTAAAAAAACTGAGTCCTCAGAATTGAGAGAACACACAGTGTACTAAGCAGAATAAATACAATAAATGCCCATTTAGACCCATAGTAGTGAAAATTCAGCTGTTTGGGGTGGGGGTGAATTGTTGTTTGTGCTACTGTTTGCAACAGGAGAAGAGAGAGGGGGAGCTCTGGGTACTGGGAGAAACTGGCAAAGAACTGAGGTCGCGCACATTCAGTGGTTTCAGGCTGTCCTTCGTAGCCACTTCACAAATCCCCAGTTCCTTGAGACGTTAAACAGAATTCTGGAGACTCATTAGGGAGCATGAATGGAAGGATTTTGTTGTTACTGTTATTTTGTTTTGTTTTGTTTAAACACAAAAACTAACAATTCAGAGTTCACAAAGCATTGTTTACACATTAGGCTGAACCGTCTGAAATTGCCATTTCTGTAAAGTGAAAGAGCATTGAATGTTGGCAGTGTCCTAGAGTTCAACCTAACACATGATTTCATTTCATACTGAACTCTGTGAGGTATGCACTATTATTATCAACTTTTTTTTTAGAGATGAGCAGCCAGTGGGGCAGGGAGCTTAAGTCGGCCGACGGGGGCTTTATGGCAGAGGTGAGCCTGCCTGGCTCCAAAACTCTTTGGGCAGGGCTTCCTCTGTCTGAGAAATGGGAAACACACTTCATGCTCCTCTCTCCTGCAGGAAGATTGTGCCTGTCACGGATGTCACCTGTCTTCTAGGGAGATTAAGCTCAAGATAATCAGTGGCAAGAAATGGCCTTTGCCTGCAGCACTTGACCTCGACCTTCAGACAGACAACATGCTTCAGGCACGACATATGAGCTGGAGGAAAGTGTGTCAGGGCAAGAGTGGACTGCAAACCGGAGACAATCAGGTGAGCAGGGGAGAAAGAATGATTGATGTGCACGTCCCAGCTGCTAAATGCTACGTTCAGAACCCTAAGTAACTGGTGTGCAGTTTCCTTGCACCAACAGTATTCCAGGAGAAAAGCCTCCAGGGCCTGGGTGACATCTTCAGCAGGCCCGAGATTCTCAGCTCATTTTTAGAGCAGAGTCTGCAGTCACTGGGCTGCAAACACAGTCTCAATTCAGTAATTGGAATGCTAATGCAAGGTAGTCATCAAAACTCAACTTATTTTTACCTTAAATCCTCTCTCTTCCCCCAGCCTGGGCCTGCCCAGCTGGACCCCGCAGTGGGGACAGTAAAGAGGAGTTGGCTTCTTCCATCGTTTTCCACTGGGCCTCCCCAGCCAGTTGCCATGGCTACAACTCTGCTGCTCCATGGGAGCAGGCGGGGAAGGGGCAGAAACAGCTGGCAGTTGACTTCAGGCTTCCTTGCCAGGCAGATGTTAAATTCTGCCTCTCTCTCATGGAGTGCTTTAATGCCCTCTCCACGAGGCTCCCCACTCAGCCTCTTTCTCCCGAAGTTCTCTCTAACCTGTGGATGTATCTCAAGTCCAATCTCATTTCTGGTGGTCACCTGGGGCCCTTTCCTCAGCACCAACTTTTAGCTAGTGGGGTCCCTCCACACAGGACCCAAGACATGGAGCCCTCATAGGCTCGCTGCTGTGAGGCCCACCTCTGTCTAGCAGCAATTCCCATGCTTCCTGTACCCCCAAAAAAACTCTGGGAGTGCAGGGGGTCCTAGGGTGGTGGCAGCAGCCCAACCAGCGCGGCTAGTGAGCCCTCCTCTCACTTTCCAGATTCCCCAGGTGGGACCAGAGCCCAGGCCACCATGCCCCAGCTCTAGGGGTCACATGTTAAGCTCTTGGAATAGCGTCCCCACAGACAATCATCCTCAGTAGGTTTGAGGTGAGGAAGCAGGCACTCACCCTGCCCCCAAGATGGGACTCACAGCCCAGCTTTCTTCAAGGAAATCCTCCTCACAAAATCTTTCTGCCTCCTCTGTTTCTACTTTTTCAGAGTCTCAGTGGAGCCAAGGGGTTTCAAAAGTCTTGGAACAGATGTTGGCATTTCCTTAGAAAATCTCCGTAAGGTGACTTGGCATCACGCTTTGGATTTTCACATCTATGATACATATTAGTACCTCGTGGAAAATTTAGTTTTAAGGCCCTGTTACATTTATATGCATTGACTCTTTACGTTCATAGGTACAAATAACATTTTTTTTCATTTTAAAGATGAGGAAAACTTGCAACTTGCCTGGCCGTCCAATGGTTGAGACGCCATGCTTCCACGGCAGGGGGCGCAGGTTCTATCCCTAGTCGGGGAAATAAGATCCCGCAGGCTGCGTGGCACAACTGGAAAAAAAAAAAAAAGGTAGGAAAAAAAAAAGGTGAGGAAAACTCATCTTTGCGGACTTAAAGAGGTAAGGCCAATGTCACCCAACCAGTCAGTGATGGAGCTGGGATTCCAATCAGGTCTGTCTGGGGTCATCGGGGAGGTACATGCCCACTGGCCTTGAGCCCAATGAAAGAATCTGAAGACCCAGAGGGAAGTGCTTCCTTCATTTAAGACTCAGGCCCCAAGAGGCTCTGGGCTACTACAGAGCTGCTTTAGGTCAGCTCCTGTGGCTTGGTCCAGCCTACACCCTCACAGGACACATTCTGGGACCTAGTTGCAGACAGAGTAATGGGAGGACCAGGTTGTGGGAAGGACCGATAATTCTACTGATCTGGCAACAACCCCATCTAAATGTGACTTTCGACTCAGAGGAGGGTGACAGGAGGGCGCCAGGAGGGCTGACTCACCTAGTCCATCATCCAAGCCAAACACTGTGAGGAAAGGGCTCAGCTCAGCCAAGACTGTAACTGCAGGAGGATGGGGAGTCTGTGCTGGGATCCCAGCCATGCCTTTGCCTCAGCGTTTTCTCGGTGTGTTTGGGCCTCCTTTTCTCCATGACTTCCGTGAGCTTGGGAACAAGGCATGCTGGGACTTCAACAGGTGGTCCAGAACCATCACAGGAAGGTGCTGAGAGGTGAGAGATGGAGGAACTGACTAAGCTGGTCCTTATAGGAGGGGAAAGATACGGCACTGGCCAGATCCCAAGATGGGCTTAGTTTGGTCTCCAGTGAGGTCCAATCTGGTGGGCGTTTCCAACACAGCAGCTAAGAAACCATGTTCCATCCACAGTGGAATGACTATTGAACACCATGGCACAGAACGCTTAATTATACGGAGAGATATTTACAATATGTTATTAAGTGAAGACTATGTAGAGCAGGATCCTATCTTTATAAAAACAGTGTTGTTGCTTGAACAAGTGTTTCTGGAGGACAAGCCTAAAAGGTGCAGTCTGAGTTCTTGGCTCTGTTGATTACTGTGGGTCCTGAGATTACACCCCTTCAAATAAGTTTCTTATTCATCCTCAGGCTGACCCAAAGGCTTGAGGTCAGTACAGGGTCCAGCCCCTTCCACTTCCTACGGTCAGAGCCACTCACCTCCCTCTCTCCTACAGCCCCTTTCAAGGATCTGCTGGCCGGTCTTCTGTACCCTCCCAATACGAAGGGAGCTGTCATACCCCCGTGTCATTTCCGCAGACAACTGGACCACTCATTGGGCACCCATCTGTTGAATGATCCCTTCAGGGATTCCAGGAAGCCCCTCCAAATCCTACCCCCAATTTCTGATGGGGGCTGCATCCCTGAGGCCAGAATGTGTCTTGGGCACTTTCTCAATGAAGAACACACATGTGTGTGCGCACACGCGCACACACACACACGTTTTATCTAGGACAATCTACCTTGAAACAAAAACACAAACACACATATAAATGTTTTGTTTTTTATATGCAACAGGCTCATAATAGGTATACTGTCCTGCCTCTAGGATTGAGCTAAATTCATACATAGGTCTGAAACATTTCTCCAAGGAAACAGTCTGCAGAGATGCAAATCTGCTGCCCCACTACAAAGATGATCTTTCAATACGTTGTGCAAGACAGCCTGGCTTCTCCAGGTCACAGTGTCTCAAACCTCTGCGTGCCAGAAGAGGGTCTTTGAATGACTTGCACAACTAAAGACCTATAGGGAGATTGCTCAGGACAAGGGGGTGAGGTCACACAGCTATCTCCTTACACTGAGAACTGTTCTTCTTGCAGCTCCAAAATTACAAGGTGTAGATTCTATTGGGTTGGTTTGTTCTTATTCTTTCAATCAGAAGGAAGGACTGGCTTCCTCTGTTATGTATTTATGCCTATATATGTATGCTTAGAGAAAACTCTAGAAGGAAATACAACAAAATATTAAAAGTGGTTATGGCAAGGGCTTGGAATTGTTCTTATTTTCTTTTATTGTTACCTATGTTTTCCATAATAACTGTTCCTTCTCTACTTTGCCAAAGAAGTCAAAGCCATTTTCTTGAACTGCCTCAAAGTTCTGTTGCCTTCTCTCTACCCCTCCCTTATGTCTATACCCACCTCTGTGTCCACATTCGTCCTTCCCTCCTTCCCTCGAAAACCAGAGACCAAGGCAGACTTTCCTTCTGTGTCCTTACTGCCTCTCACTATGTTCTTACTATGCCTAATATGTAAGACTGATCTATTAATACATTACAGACGTGTTGTCATTAGTCATACCCCTAATAAATAAGAGCTCAATAAATAATAATGATGATCATTGTTTTGACTCTTGGTATCTCAGTTTACCTCATCTGTAAAATGGGGTACAGTATCTACCTCATAGGTTTGTTGTAAGGATTAAATGAGTTAAATATATGTTAAGCACTTAGAAGAGCACCTGTACGTAGTAGGTGCTCTGTAAGTGTTTGCTAGTCTTAGTGTTACTAGTACTAATTAGCATTGTTAGTATTAGTATTAGTGCATTCATCCATTTCTGCCCAAACCTTGACTCATTAGTTATCTCCCTCTCTCTCCCATATTTAAGCCTCTTTCTGTCTTCAAATTCCTTCCCTTAGTTTATTCAGAGTCAACTATGTCCCACCCCCCAAATTCATCCCGTGATATTACTGACCTATCTCTGTCCACCCTTCAAGTCCAGGCATCTGGGAAAAGAGGGTTTGGAGATTCACTCTTCCACTTGTGCTCACATTCATCTCACCATCGCTCATGACACAATGCAATCTGCTTCCCCCTCACCTTTCCAATGAAACTCCTCCAGCGAAGACCACAAGTAGCCTTCCTTTGCCAAACTCAAAGGACACTATTCAGTTTTTATCTTTCTGGACCTTTCTTCCTTGTCTGACCTCACCGAACTGCACTCTTTCCTGAAACTGTTTTTCTTGGCGCCCCTGTTCTCCTCCTTCTCTGGACTCGGCCTCTTTGCCTGGGTTCGTTGTCTTCCCTCAGTCCTTAAATGCTGAGGCTCCCCAGGGTCCGTCTGCAGCCACCCGCCTCCCCAGGGAAGTTCATCACTGCCTCACTACTCATCTCCTTCTCCTGGAATAACCAACTCTGCACTTCTAGCTCTGGTGTCTCCCCTAAGCTGTAGACCCATATATCCTAGTACACACTGGATACTTACACCTGGAGGTCTCACATCACTGTCTGAAATTATACTCATCATCTCCTTAAACCTATGTGCCCTTCAGGGTTCCTATCTAAACAGATAAAATGTCAGGTGGTGACTCCACCACCACTATCCCCCAGTGAGAGGCTCAGGAAACCTGCTAGGCTTCCCTCTAATCATGCATCCACCAGCACAGCTCATTTCTCTAGCTTTTCTCAAGCCTGTCTACATCTCTCCACAGTCCATGTCAGAGAGCGGCAGTGAAAGCCTCAGTCTCTCTACACCCTCCTCCTAACCTTCCTCTTTCTGCATTCCCCTCTTTCTCTATTTACTCATTCAGTCAGTCGTCAGTCAGTCAGTCAGTCAACAAGCACGGGTTGAACATCTACACCATGCCAGCCTCTAGGAATATGGAAAGGAAAAAGACCACACCCCTGAGAGAGCTCAGGATTTAGTGGGAGAGGCCACCATCAACCCCAGTGTCACGAAATATGGACACACAGGGAGCTTAGGAGTCCTCTGTCTGAACTGACAGTTATACAGATCTGGATTATGATGATTTTTACTACAATCTTTCAAACAAAGAAGTAAAGACACTTACATCTAAGTACCCAACACCCAGCTCTATGGGATTCTGATATTTATCTTTCCCCTGTGTGTTTATACTGTATACTATATATATATAACTATATATAATATCCATGTTTTCAAATTTCATGCAAAATGTATCACACTCTATATGTCATTTCACAAAGTGATTTTTTCTCAACATTATGTTTTTGAGATTTATCCATATTTATATATGTATATTTTCACTGCTTTGTAGTATTCCATTTATTTATTCATTCTGTCATTGGTAGATATGTATATGATTTCCAGTTTTTCCCTATTATGAGTAATGTTATAGTGGATTCTTATACATGTACTGTTTCCTAGTGCGTATGTGAGGATTTCTCTAGAAGTCAATTGCAGAGTTGAAGGACATGCACATCTGAAGTTTATCAGATGTTGCCAAATTGCTCTTCAAAGTGGTTGTACCAATTTATTTTCCCACTAGCTGCCTATGTTTATCTACTCTGTTTATCTACTCTACATCCTTGTAAATACTTGGTAGTATCCCTTTTTAATTACTTTACCAGTCTGATGGGTGTGAAATGTTATCTCATGTAGTTTAAATTTTTATTTCCTTGATTATTAATGAAGTAGCCCATTCAGATTTCTTTTTCTCTTAATTGCCCTTTCATACTTTATGCATATTTTTCTATTCTATTCTTTATCTCTTTCCTATTTCATTTGTAGAATTTTTTTACAAATTGTGGATACTAATCTTTTGTCAGTTCTCTGAGTATCAAATACCTTCCCCTAGTCTGAGTCTTATCTTCAAGTTTCTTTAAGATGCTTTTTTAACAGAAGTAGCTCATTTAAAACAGGTAAGACATCATTCATTCCTTTTGTGATCTATTTTTGTGTCCTGTTTAAGAAATCATTACCTGCCCAAAAGTCATCTCTCCATATTTATTCTAAAAGCTTTAAAGATTAGTTTTTTAGTTCTTTATTTTGGAGTATGGAACTAGGAGCCTAATTTGATATTCTTCCATGTGGATAACCAATTTTCCAAGCATCATTTATTTTTAAAAGTAATTTCCCCTACTGATTTGAAATATCAGCTGTTGTATATCTTTTCCATATGTGTGTGGGTCTCTTCCTGGGCTCTGTGTTCTGCCTCACCACCCCACTCTCTAATTACTATTCCTTTACGATACCACTAAGTCTTCTTATCTCGTAGGTTAAGTCTTCCTTCCATCCCACCTCCTCGTGTTCTTTTCCAAAATTATCTAGCTCTTGCTCTTCCATGTGAATTTTAAGATCACTTAGTCAAATTCCATTAAAAAAACACTTCATTGGAATTTTGATTGAAATTTAATTAAATTTATAGATTGAGGAAATTGGCATGAACATTGAGTCTTCTGATCCATGAACATATGTCTCTTCATTTATTTTCAGATCATTTTTGGCTTCTTCCCACAATATTTTGTCATTCTTTTCCATAAAAACTTTCCTATCTTCTGTTAGACTAATCACTGGGCACTTCACAACTTCATCTTGTCATTATGAATGAGATCTTTGTTTTTTCTATTACATTTTCTAACTAGTCATGATTGATGAGTAGGAAGACTAGTAATTTGGGGGGAATTCCCTGGCGGTCCAGTGGTTAGGACTTGGCGCTTTCAATTCCTGGTCGGGGAACTAAGATTCCACAAGCCATGCGGCATGGCTGAGGGGGGGATAAAGAAAGTCAAGACTAGTAATTTTTCTATGTTGACCTTGTGTCAAGCAATATAGCTGAATTAATTTAATACTTTAATAGTTTATCTGTAAATTCTTTTGAATTATCTATGTAGACAATTATATTCTGCAAAAGAGAACACTTGCATTTCTTCCTTTCCAATTCTTCTACCTCTTCTTTTTTCCCTTGGGTTGTTGCATGGGCAAGGTTCTCCAATGTGAAAAAGAAGTGATGATGGTAGGCATCCTTGTCTTAATCCCGAGTTTAAAAGAAATGCTTCTGAAATTGTGCTATGTGAGTATGCTTGCTGTTGATTATTGATGGATAACTTTGCCATGTTCAAAAAGTTTCCCTCTAAGCGCAGTCTGGTAAGTTTTATCCTGAATGGATTTAAAATTTCATCAAATGCTTTCTCTGCATCTGTTAAGATGAACATATATTTTCTCCTTTAATTTTTTGATATAGTGAATCACATTAATAAATTTTCCTAAGTTAAACATTCTTGAATTCTGGGATAAACTCTAATTATACACCACTTAATTCATTTTGCTAGTATTTAATTTCTAACTTTTGCATCTAGGTGCTCAAGTGAGTGTATCAGTTCTCCATTGCAATAATAACAATTGTCCCAAACTCACTGATTAAAACAACAATAAACATTTATTACATCTCGGTTCCGTGTGTCAAGAATACGGGAGCAATGTAGCTGGGTGGTTCTGTCTTGTGGTCTCTCATGAGTTGCAGTTAAGACATTGGCCAATGCTACAGCCATCTGAAGGCTTGACTATGGCTAGAAGAAACACTTCTAAGATGACCCACTCACATGACTGGCAAACTGGTGCTGGCTATTGGCAGAAGGTTCAGTTCCTCATCACATGGCTCTCCTCAGGGATGCTTGAGTGTGTCTATGACATGGCAGCTGGCTTCCTCTAGAGTGAGCTATCCAAAGAGTAAGGCAGAGAAGCTCTAGTGACTTTTATGGATTAGCCTCCAAAGTCATATGCTGTCACTCCTGCAGCACTCTAGTGGACACACAGACAAGCCACGATTCAATGTGGAAATCTACACAAGGATTCAGTGTGGGAATCTACACAAGGATGTGAATATCAGGAGATGAGGGTCCTTGGGGGCCATCTTAGAGGATGGCTACCAGTGAGATTGGTTTATAATTTTCTTTTCTTGAACTGACCTTGTTTCGTTTGTATCAAGAATATACCAGCCTCAAAAATTAATTTCTGGGCTTCCCTGGTGGCGCAGTGGTTGAGAATCCGCCTGCCGATGCAGGGGACACGGGTTCGTGCCCCGGTCCGGGAGGATCCCACATTCCGTGGAGCGGCTGGGCCCGTGAGCCATGGCCGCTGAGCCTGCGCGTCTGGAGCCTGTGCTCCGCAACGGTAGAGGCCACAGCAGTGAGAGGCCCGCGTACCACAAAAAAAAAAAAAAAAAAAAAAAAAAAAAAAAAAAAAAAAAAAATTAAAATTAATTTCCCTGGTTCAATTCTCAGAAGCAGTTCTTTGAAGGTTCAATAAAACTCATGTCTTTTCGAAGTAGAGAGTGGCAGGGACATATATGCACTACCAAATGTAAATTAGATAGCTAGTGGTAAGCTGCCGCATTTTCTAGAGTTCAACACTACAAGTTATTTTTTCCTTTTAAGATGTGATCGAAAGGTAATATGTCTTTTTCATTGTTTACTTCCATTATCAGGTCCATTTTTCGATGGCAGCATTCGATGGCTGGCTTTGCTCATTTCTATGGCTGTCTGCATAATTGCTATGATCATCTTCTCCAGCTGCTTTTGTTACAAGTAAGATAATTATTTTGATGCAAAATATTTTGTTGAATATTAGATATAAACAGTTGTTCTTAAAGCCAGTAGGCAGAAACCATTGACAATGTATTTCAGGAACCATTAACTTGTATTTTCTGGTTATCTCCTTTAATTAACTATATTATAGTTTCTTAAGGGAACAGAGGACCTTACTACTAATCAATTAATTGGACACTACATTATACTTCTTGTTATGTTCATGAGTACTTAAGATATTCTTATTTATAGAATATTGAACTTTCTTATATCTAAATTTAAAAACCTGACCCCATATATGCACTACCAAATGTAAATTAGATAGCTAGTGGGAAGCTGCCGCATAGCACAGGGAGATCACCTCTGTGCTTTGTGACCATGAGAGGGGTGGGATAGGGAGGGTGGGAGGGAGGGAGACGCAAGAGGGAAGAGATATGGGAACATATGTATATGTATAACTGATTCACTTTGTTGTAAAGGAGAAACTAACACACTATTGTAAAACAGTTATACTCAAATAAAGATGTTAAAAAAAAAAACTCATGTCTTTTGAAGAGAGAGATGTTTGATAAGTTGTACGATTATTATTGGTTAATTCAAACTTTCTATATATTCTTGGATCAAGTCTGATTATTCATATTTTTTAGAAAAGTAGCCATTTTCTCTGTTTTCAATTTCATTGACTTGAGTTGTTCTATCATCTTCTTACTATTTTTTAAAATTTCTGGGACTTCCCTGGTGACACAGTGGTTAAGAATCTGCCTGCCAATGCAGAGGACACGGGTTCGAGCCCTGGTCTGGGAAGATCCCACATGCCGCAGAGCAACTAAGCCCGTGAGCCACAACTACTGAGCCTGCATGCCACAACGACTGAAGCCCACACGCCTAGAGCCTGTGCTCCGCAACAAGAGAAGCCACCACAACAAAGAGTAGTCCCCGCTTGCCGCAACTAGAGAAAGCCTGTGCGCAGCAGTGAAGACACAATGCAGCCTAAATAAATAAATAAATAATTAAAAATAAATAAATAAAATTTCTGCTTCATTTCTAGCTATGCCTATTTTTTGTTTCTAATATTGTTTATTTATGACTTTTTCCTTTTTTTTTCCTTGATGAGTCTTGCTAAAAGTTTGTGTGTTTTGTTTTTTCACGGAACTGCTTTTGTGTTTTGTTTCTTTGTGTTCTACTTTGTTAACTTCCATTATTTTTACTATTCTCCTCCCCTACTTTCCTTGGGTACTCTGTTATACTTTTTCTAGCTCCTTGTACTGAGTGCTTAATTTTAAATCTGTCTTGTTTGTAATAAATGCCTGAAAAATTAGAATTGTTTTGGCTTCATCCTACAAGTTTTACCATGTAGTATTTTTCTTATCATTCAGTTCTAAATACTTGGTAATTTCCATTGTGATATCTTCTTTAACTTGCTTTAGAAGTGACTCCTTACAGTTCTAAACATGTGGGATATTTAATGTTATTTTTATTGTTAATTTACAATTTACTTGTTTTCTGGTTGGAGAACACAATTTTCATGATGTTGACTGACATCCTTTTTCACCTGGTATGCAGTTAATATTTCACAATTGTTCCATGTGTTTACATTCTTTTGTTCATTCTAAGTCTCAGAAATCCAATTCGTGGGCCCATGAGAAAATGGTCCAGCCAGACAGTCCTAGAGGGAAACCCACCTTGGACAAACCCCACCCGTGTACACAGAGCTCACAGTCAGCTTTTTATGCTTTATCCTAAATATTAACAAGCAAATATCATCAAACGTTTGAACTTCCTGTGTGAAGAAACAAAAATAAACAGGTAAATAAAAAGGAATTTTGAGGAAATAAAGACAATTTGAAAACAGGAAAAAAGCTGCTTTAAAAATCTATAATTGGGGCTTCCCTGGTGGCGCAGCGTTTGCGCGTCCGCCTGCCGATGCAGGGAAACCGGGTTCGCGCCCCGGTCTGGGAGGATCCCACGTGCCGCGGAGCGGCTGGGCCCGTGAGCCATGGCCGCTGAGCCTGCGCGTCCGGGGCCTGTCCTCCGCGACGGGAGAGGCCACAGCAG
>NC_041214.2:77141037-77143906 GCF_002837175.3 Physeter macrocephalus | reverse complement strand
GTGGTGGCTGTTTCTATTTTGTTAGATTTTTCATCTTTATTTAAAAGTGAAATTAGGGCTTCCCTGGTGGCGCAGCGTTTGCGCGTCCGCCTGCCGATGCAGGGGAACCGGGTTCGCGCCCCGGTCTGGGAGGATCCCACGTGCCGCGGAGCGGCTGGGCCCGTGAGCCATGGCCGCTGAGCCTGCGCGTCCGGGGCCTGTCCTCCGCGACGGGAAAGGCCGCAGCAGAGGGAGGCCCGCATACCACAAAAAAAAAAAAAAAAAAAAAATCTATAATTGGGCTTCCCTGGTGGCGCAGTGGTTGAGAATCCACCTGCCGATTCCGGGGACATGGGTTCGTGCCCCGGTCCGGCAGGATCCCACATGCCGTGGAGCGGCTGGGCCCGTGAGCTATGGCCACTGAGCCTGTGCGTCCGGAGCCTGTGCTCCGCAACGGGAGAGGCCACAGCAGTGAGAGGCCCGCGTACCGCAAAAAAAAAAAAAAAAAAAAAAAAAAATCTAAAATTAATATCCTCAGAGAGATAAGCAGAAACATGTGGATAATAAAAATATGAGAAAAGAAATAAAAATTTTAGAAGGAGGTTTAGAAATAAAGCTAAGGAATCTGAAGGTGAGAAAGTGAGAGAGCAAGAGAAATTAAAAATAGAAGAGAAAAAAGTAAGATCTTTAAATGATCAATCCAGAAGGTCCAACACCCAAATAATAAAAAATCTACAAAGAGAAAATGGAGAGAGAAAAGATCAAAAAAATAATTTAAGAGGGTCATTTGTAGAGATGTGGATGGACCTGAAGACTGTCATTCAGAGTGAAGTAAGTCAGAAAGAGAAAAACAAATATTGTATATTAACGCATATATGTGGAATCTAGAAAAATGGTATAGATGATCTTATTTGCAAAGCAGAAATAGAGACACAGATGTAGAGAACAAAGGTATGGATACCACAGGGGAAAGGGGAGCGGGAACTGGGAGATTGGAATTGACATAAATACACTATTGATACTATGTATAAAATAGACAACTAATGAGAACCTACTGTATAGCACAGGGAACTCCACTCAGTGCTCTGTGGTGACCTAAATGGGAAGGAAATCCAAAAAAGCTATATGTCCACATATAGCTGATTCATTTTGCTGTACAGCAGAAACTAACACAACATTGTAAAGCAACTATACTCCAATAAAAATTAATTTTTAAAAAATAATAATTTAAGAAAAACTTATAAGAAGAAAGGACATGAGTTTCTAGAGTAAGAGAGTCTCCACATTCTCAGGACAATTAATTTTGAAAAGATCCCACCAAACATATAATCATTAAATAGCAGAACAATAAGGATAAAAGAAAGGGCCTAAAATTTTTCCAGGAGAAGAAAGAGTCCTTTTATAGGCTCTGGAATCAAAATATCAATGGACTTCTGAACAGTAACACCGGAAGCTAAAAGGTAATAGAGCAGTGTCTTCAAATTCTGAGAGAAAATTATTTCTGACCCAGAATTACATGTTCAGCCCAAACATCACTCAAATGTGATGATGGAAGAGACATTTTCAGAGATGAAAGTGTTCAGAAAAATGTGCCTAAGTCTTGCACACTGTTGTGTAGGAAGCCACTGAAGAATATACTCCATAAAAATGAGGGACTACATCAAGAAAGAGGAAGACACAAGACACAAGGTGTAGGCAGAGGGAATCCCCATGGTGACAGAGAAGGGATGTCCCAGGAAGACAGCTGGACAGCAGGCCTAGGCACAGTCACCTGCAACAGAAACAGGAGGACAGACGGTTCTAGGAGGAAATGTCCCCAAGGAAAACATGAAATTAATAGATTACCTAAAATGTTAAAAAAAAAAAAATAGATTACCTAACATGTTCAGACATGCTGAGAGATGAGTCACTCATAGGAATAGAAATCTAATCAAACAAAACAGATCATTATTATCACCAGGGGAAAGAAAAAGTGATAAAAGAACGGAAATGATATCACAATACAAAGTTTAGCTGTGAATAGTACTGATATAGTAACACTAATATCAGCATTGAATAACTAAAAAATATGATGTAATTACTTTGAAAGGGAAGGGGTGGAGAACTTGGGAAGGAGAAAAATAATATCTTTCATAATAGAAAATCAATATATAATACCTAATGAAAAATAAGAAAAATATAAACAAGGTATTTAGAAACATAGATGCAAAAAACAACAAAATACAAGCTAAAGGGAGTTGAAAGTGTTTGCCTTTAGGGGTTGGGAACTGGGGTGGGGTACAAAGGGACAAGGGGCTGCAATTTTTCGTTAGAAGTCATCCACATGTACCTTGGAGATATTGTGGGTTTGGTTCCAGGCTACTACGGTAATGCGAATATTGCAATAAAGCAATAAATATTGCTTTAAATTTTGCAATAAAATATTGCAATAAATAAGTAAATATTGCAGTATTGAAATAAACTTTTTGGTTTCCCAGTACATATAAAAGTTATGCTTACAGGGACTCCCCTGGCAGTCCAGTGGTAGAGACTTCGCCTTCCAATGCAGGGAGTGCGGGTTCGATCCCTGGTCAGGGAGCTAAGATCCCACATGCCTTGTGGCCAAAAAACCAGAACATAAAACAAGCAATATTGTAACAAATTCAGTAACGACTTTAAATGGTCCACATCAAAAAATCTTTAAAAAAAAATTCTTCTTACACTATACTGTAGTCTATTAAATACACAGTAGCATTGTCTAAAAAACAATGCACATAACATAATTAAAAAATACTTTATTGTTTAAAAATGCTAAGTATCATCTGAGTCTTCAATGAGTTGTAAATTTTTGAAGCAGTAACATCAAAGATCACTGATCACAGATCACCATAATAAACATAATAATAATGAA
>NC_041214.2:77083801-77134597 GCF_002837175.3 Physeter macrocephalus | reverse complement strand
TTATTTGCAAAGCAGAAATAGAGACACAGATGTAGAGAACAAAGGTATGGATACCACAGGGGAAAGGGGAGCGGGAACTGGGAGATTGGAATTGACATAAATACACTATTGATACTATGTATAAAATAGACAACTAATGAGAACCTACTGTATAGCACAGGGAACTCCACTCAGTGCTCTGTGGTGACCTAAATGGGAAGGAAATCCAAAAAAGCTATATGTCCACATATAGCTGATTCATTTTGCTGTACAGCAGAAACTAACACAACATTGTAAAGCAACTATACTCCAATAAAAATTAATTTTTAAAAAATAATAATTTAAGAAAAACTTATAAGAAGAAAGGACATGAGTTTCTAGAGTAAGAGAGTCTCCACATTCTCAGGACAATTAATTTTGAAAAGATCCCACCAAACATATAATCATTAAATAGCAGAACAATAAGGATAAAAGAAAGGGCCTAAAATTTTTCCAGGAGAAGAAAGAGTCCTTTTATAGGCTCTGGAATCAAAATATCAATGGACTTCTGAACAGTAACACCGGAAGCTAAAAGGTAATAGAGCAGTGTCTTCAAATTCTGAGAGAAAATTATTTCTGACCCAGAATTACATGTTCAGCCCAAACATCACTCAAATGTGATGATGGAAGAGACATTTTCAGAGATGAAAGTGTTCAGAAAAATGTGCCTAAGTCTTGCACACTGTTGTGTAGGAAGCCACTGAAGAATATACTCCATAAAAATGAGGGACTACATCAAGAAAGAGGAAGACACAAGACACAAGGTGTAGGCAGAGGGAATCCCCATGGTGACAGAGAAGGGATGTCCCAGGAAGACAGCTGGACAGCAGGCCTAGGCACAGTCACCTGCAACAGAAACAGGAGGACAGACGGTTCTAGGAGGAAATGTCCCCAAGGAAAACATGAAATTAATAGATTACCTAAAATGTAAAAAAAAAAAATAGATTACCTAACATGTTCAGACATGCTGAGAGATGAGTCACTCATAGGAATAGAAATCTAATCAAACAAAACAGATCATTATTATCACCAGGGGAAAGAAAAAGTGATAAAAGAACGGAAATGTAATCATATCACAATACAAAGTTTAGCTGTGAATAGTACTGATATAGTAACACTAATATCAGCATTGAATAACTAAAAAATATGATGTAATTACTTTGAAAGGGAAGGGGTGGAGAACTTGGGAAGGAGAAAAATAATATCTTTCATAATAGAAAATCAATATATAATACCTAATGAAAAATAAGAAAAATATAAACAAGGTATTTAGAAACATAGATGCAAAAAACAACAAAATACAAGCTAAAGGGAGTTGAAAGTGTTTGCCTTTAGGGGTTGGGAACTGGGGTGGGGTACAAAGGGACAAGGGGCTGCAATTTTTCGTTAGAAGTCATCCACATGTACCTTGGAGATATTGTGGGTTTGGTTCCAGGCTACTACGGTAATGCGAATATTGCAATAAAGCAATAAATATTGCTTTAAATTTTGCAATAAAATATTGCAATAAATAAGTAAATATTGCAGTATTGAAATAAACTTTTTGGTTTCCCAGTACATATAAAAGTTATGCTTACAGGGACTCCCCTGGCAGTCCAGTGGTAGAGACTTCGCCTTCCAATGCAGGGAGTGCGGGTTCGATCCCTGGTCAGGGAGCTAAGATCCCACATGCCTTGTGGCCAAAAAACCAGAACATAAAACAAGCAATATTGTAACAAATTCAGTAACGACTTTAAATGGTCCACATCAAAAAATCTTTAAAAAAAAATTCTTCTTACACTATACTGTAGTCTATTAAATACACAGTAGCATTGTCTAAAAAACAATGCACATAACATAATTAAAAAATACTTTATTGTTTAAAAATGCTAAGTATCATCTGAGTCTTCAATGAGTTGTAAATTTTTGAAGCAGTAACATCAAAGATCACTGATCACAGATCACCATAATAAACATAATAATAATGAAAAAACTTAAAATACTGCTAGAATAAACAAAATGTGGCACAGAGACATGAAATGAGCAAATACTGTTGGGAAAATGGTGCTGATAGACTTGCTCAATGCAGGATTGCCATAATCTTCGATTTGTAAAAAACACAGCATCTGCAAAGCACAATAAGGCAAAATGCAATAAAATGAGGTACGCCTATATTAATTATCTATTGTTGTATAACAAATCACCCAAAACTAATCAGCTTAAAATAACAATAAACATTTGTTATCTCATTTAGTATCTGTGAGTCAGAAATTCAGGAGTGTAGCTAGGTGGTTCTGGCTGAGAACCTCTCATAAGATCACGGTCAAGATCCCAGACAGGGCCATAATCATCTGAAAGCTTGACTGAGGCTGGATGACCCCTTTCCAAAGTGGTCCACTGACATTCCTGGCATTTAGTGCTGGTTGTTAGCATGAGGCCTCAGTTCCTTGCCACACAGACCTTTCCTTGGGGCTGCTTGAGTGTCCTTCCCACATGGCAGTTTCCTTCCCCCGGAGCAAGTGAGCTTAGAGAAAACCAGGTGGAAGCTGCAATGTCTTTCATCACTTAAACCGAGATATCACACACCATTATGTTCTGCAATATCCTTCTGGTTACACAAGTCAGCTCTATTCAGTGCGGGAGGGTAGAACACAAGAGCATGGCTAGGAGGTATGGATCATTGGGGACCATCCTTAGAATCTTTGAGAATTTTTAAATTTTTAAATATGTATATTTAAAAATAAGTATTTGTATATCTTTAACAAAAATAAGAATTTTAAAAATTTTGTTTATAGTCAATGCTCATTTAGATTTATCAACATACCTTTATCACCTTCTGTGGTTAACATTGTTTCTTGTACCCTTCCCTTTCTTTCTAGGTTCATCTTTTCTTCTTGAAGTACATCCTATAATAATTCTTTCAATGTGGGTATGTATGGAAATGTCCCTTTTTCCTTCAATTTTAACTATAAGTTAGCTGGGCATAAAAGTCCAGTTGGCACTTTGAAGCTAATACTCCAAAATCTCTGGCCTTGGTTTTTGCTGAGGCCAGAAGTTCCTTTAAAAGTAATCTTTTTTTCAGGTCTACTGTAAGGTCTTTTTCTCTTTGCATTTGTTTGTCTGCAATTTCCCCCAAAATATTCTCTGCTACTACTTCCTTATGTGTTACTTCACTGTGGTTCCATTCACTTTCTTCTTCAAAAACTCCTATTGGACATACATTGTCCTTCATACAATCTATCCATCATGTCTCATAACTGCTCTTACATTTTTTAATCTTTGTCTGCGTGTACTGTATTGGTGTTAATTCCTAAGTAATGTCTTCTAACTCACTAACTCTCTCTTCATATCTAGTCTACATTCATTCTGTCCACTATGTTTTTTAATGATCAATGTTTTCATTTCCAAGATCTCTAATTGATTCTTTTTGTATCTCCTTGTTCTCATTTCATTTCTTTCTGCCTCCATTCATTTCTTGTTAATGTTAAGCTTTCATTTGCCTTTTTAGGCGTCCTAAACACTAGTTTTAATTCTTTATAAGATTTTCACAAAATTAAATTAATCTGGAATGAATTCAAATTCCAAATGTTGATTCTGTTGACTGTTTTTCTTATCATTAAGTCTTTTTCCTTGTATTTTGGTTTGAATCTCAGTGAGTTGGAGAATTTTTGAATTTTGTTTTTATATCTATTTTTCACTCTGTCTCTGTCCTGAGCTGGGACTCCAGGCCCAGCTGAAAACCAGGTCCTAGAATAGCACTTCAGGGCTCCCACTCTGCTGTGGTATGAGGACATCACACACCCAGGCATGTAGCCAGAGGGTGGCTTGGCTCAGCTCCTAGTCAAGAGTCTGTCTTCATCTTCCCACATTTCAAGCCCCAGGCTGTACATGGACAGCTGGCTTTTTTTTTCCCCTTGCCTCTTTTCACAAGCAGAGAGAGCCTCACCTCACCCCTGGCTTCAAGGAGCCTGGCTGTTGTCCCCTGTCTCACACAGAACTTGTAACCAGGAGCTAAACCTCTGGCAGCTACTGCTTCTTCTAGACCCCGAGGCTACCAGGCCCTCAGCCCCACTCATCACACTGCATTTCTGATCTGCTTCTCGTACACAAAGATATCTATCTTGGTTTAGGGCCCAACTATGTCCTTTTGTTTATCAGTTTTTCTATTTTATTTATTATTGCTCTCTATTTGGAACAGAGGGCGTAGGCCACAGAATGAACTCACTATGCCATCTTGGCTGGAAGTTGGGAACAGAATTGTGTGGTTGCCATACCTATAGAGAAGTCCTGTGTTTCCTTTTATTAAATGTAAAAGAGGAAAGATCATTTTATAAAAATTCAGTAGGCTTTTATACATGGGCTTTGCTATGAGTGCTACCTGTGGTTCTGACAGAGCATGTTCCTTCCTCAGGATAAAGGAGGTAGAGTTCGCGTGTCCCCAAGTTACTCACAAGCCCACTTACTCCACACACACTCTGTGAGTTGTTCTTTGACAGGGGAGGCCACAGGACACAGATGAGGCCCCAGCAGCATCCATTCCTCTCTCCTCAGAGCAGAACAGAGCCTACCTGAGCATAACAGCAGGGAGTGGCCCCGGGACCCCAGTGGCCACAAGAAGAAGCTGTGGTGCCCACAGCCAAGGAAATGCCCACCGGATTAAGATTTTTCCATTCACGTCCAATCCCAGCTGACCTGGGGCCTGTGGAGATGGCACAGGCAGCCTGAAGGTCTCACTTACACAGGCCCCAAGGTGGAATTCTCTCTACTGTCTCTCCTGCTCTGCCAGAACCTAGCCCACCTAACTTGGGCCAGTTCTGTGAAGGCAGCGACTTCCTGCCTGGCGCTTCTGAGCATCAGAACCTTGATTCTAGGGACCACTTGGTCCAGAGAGCTATTTGAATGGGTTCCTTAACACACAAATGTCCAGAGGATCCCCACCCCATCGAGGCTACCCAGAGGACTGTGGAAAGGCAGTCTGTGCACGGGTCCAGCATGGGTTTGGGGATTAGATAAACCTGAGTCTGAATCCCACCTCTGTCACTCACAAGCTGTGTGTCTCTGGGCAAGTTACTTAACCTCTCTGTGCTTCTGCTTCTTCATCTATGAATAAGGGTAATACTTTCTTTTTTTTCTTTTTTTTTTTTTTTTTGCGGTACGCGGGCCTCTCACTGCTGTGGCCTCTCCCGTTGCGGCGCACAGGCTCCGGACTTCTGCTTCTTCATCTATGAATAAGGGTAATACTTTCTTTTTTTTCTTTTTTTTTTTTTTTTTGCGGTACGCGGGCCTCTCACTGCTGTGGCCTCTCCCGTTGCGGAGCACAGGCTCCGGACCCGCAGGCTCAGCGGCCATGGCTCATGGGCCCAGCCGCTCGGCGGCACATGGGATCTTCCCAGACCGGGGCACGAACCTGCGTCCGCTGCATCTGCAGGCAGACCCTCAACCACTGCGCCACCAGGGAAGCCCAATACTTTCTTATTTTAATGGGTTGCTGTGAGGATAGAACCAGATAATCAGATAACTCCATCTCCCATATACGTGACCCCTATTTTGGATGTGCCTAGGCTCTTATAGCCCCTTCCTATCCTATTCCTGGGACCTATAAGCTTCAACCAGCCTCTTCTTGGCCTTGGGTAGCTGTGATGGGGGATTTTTTTGAGGAGGAACCAGGCCCAGATGGAGTCCATACAGCAGAGGCCCTACATGAGGGCCAAAGTCCTCCAGACTAAGCTGTCCCTGAGAATCACAAATTCACAAACATACCCTCTGACTGCTGGTGTCTGGGCGGCTCCTGTTTAACTATTTCCCACCCAGTGGCCTGCAGACCATACTCTCAGAACACACGCCTGCCAGAGGTATGATTCAAGTGCAGCCAAGCTAGGCTTTCAGCTGGTCAGTCAGTGAATTATTAGGCACCTGCTCTGTGCTCACACGGGGGTTCTAAGGGAAAGGCAATCTCTGCCCTCAAGGCGTTCACAGCAGGGTGGGAAGGCTGACCGCAGACCCTCTCTGCAGGACTCTTTCATGACTGCTGTAAAGAGAGGTGCAGTGCACAGGAGAAGCACAGATCAGGGTCAGCCTGGGATCATCAGGGATGCTTCCCAGAGGAGAGGTTGATGGCTGGGCGCTTGAATGTGGAGTTAGAATGTGCTGACGACAAACTTCATCAATTCGTTTAACACTTTTTTTTTTCAACATCTGCCGCCCTCTCCTCCAGCATCTGTCCTGCGCACTGGGGATTCCATAATGCTAAAGAGAACAGCAGTCGCGGCTGTCCAGGTCTTGGCCTGGCACTCACAGCTAGGCTGTGGCGCTCTCCTGTGGAATATAAACAATTCCACAGAACATCAACCTCAGACAAGGCCACTCTGTGACCGTGATGGATCTAGATAGAAACAAGCCCAAACCCCATAAGTCCTTTCTGACACCCCACACTGAGACCTCGCGGCCCCCCATGGTATGCGTTCTCCTCCACTGCAACGAGCAATAAACCCAACTGGCTCCACTGCAGGTGAGTTCCTGGTGGTCTCTGGGTGGAGAGTGTTACAGTGATGACCAAGAGGTAGGACTTGAGTGGAGACAATTAAATGATGGGCAAGCCACGTTGGAGACATGGGGGAGGAACGTTCCAGGCAGATAGAATAGCCAGTGCAAAGGCTCTGAGGCGAGATGCCAGGCAAGTCTGAAAAATAGCAAGTAGGCCAACCTAGCTGGAGTAGAAAAGTCAGAGTAGGTATTCCAGGCAGAGGGAATAAACTGTACAAAACTTCACGTAAAAGAAAGTAGGCCCTTGCCTGGCAAGCGCGGGTAGTTCTATGTGGTTGAACAGGAAAATCAATGGGTCTTTGGTGGGCTGCACCCTCAGGCCTACAAGCCCAGTGCTTACCCAGCTTTGAGACCGAAGAAAGAGCCCAGAATCAGAGACAGAGACATCAATGGTCTAATGGATGGGGGAGCTTACACGTCTGAAGCAAGGTCCTGGAGAGACACCCCACCATGTGCAGCAGACAGCAAGCAGGACATTTTCAGGTTTTTTTTTTTTCAGTTTCTAAATAGCCAATTCAGTTTAAACAAATAACAGGAATAGACAATAATACATATCATTCACTCACATGCACATGCCTCACTTTCAGAGGAACATGAATCAGCATTCAAGTTAACCTTCGCCTCCGCTGTTAGCTCAGCCTCTGTGGCCTTTCTTAATATAAAAAACAATGGGGCTTCCCTGGTGGCGCGGTGGTTGCGCGTCCGCCTGCCGATGCAGGGGGGCCGGGTTCGCGCCCCGGTCTGGGAGGGTCCCGCGTGCCGCGGAGCGGCTGGGCCCGTGGGCCATGGCCGCTGGGCCTGCGCGTCCGGAGCCTGTGCTCCGCAACGGGAGAGGCCGCGGCGGGGGGAGGCCCGCATACCACAAAAAAAAAAAAAAAAAAAAAAAAAAAAAATGGCCAGGGACTTCCCTGGTGGCGCAGTGGTTGAGAATCTGCCTGCCAATGCAGGGGACATGGGTTTGATCCCTGTTCTGGGAAGATCCCACATGCCGCGGAGCAACTAAGCCCGTGCGCCACAACTACTGAGCCTGCTCTCTAGAGCCCATGAACCACAACTACTGAACCTGCATGCCTAGAGCCTGTGCTCCACAGCAAGAGAAGCCACCTCAATGAGAATCCCACACACTGCAACAAACACCCAACGCAGCCAAAAAATTTTAAAAAACAAACAGAAAAAACAATGGCCAGGCACAGCTGGGGCCACCACCTTATTGTCTAACTTCTTTTTCCCACGGTAATGACAGCCAATATCTCCGCAACAGCCTTAGGGATGTCTATGAGTTCTCCATACTCTCTAGGCGGCCTCCATTTATCAAGGACAGCCACCACAGGGATTACCACATACCAGTGGACAGCCGCCCAAGGATTACCCCTGCAACTTTCAGGATCACCCCAGGAACTTTTGAAACCGAGTCCCCCTAAAACCAAGTTCCTCTGACGAGTTTATGATTAACCTCTGTATCCAAAATGATATTCTCTGTCTTGTCAGGATTAAGGAGTATCAAAATAAAGGGGGTATTGAAACCAAGCAGGACCCTGTGGGGTCCTCCTGGGCATGAAACCCTTTCCAAGTCCCCTGTTTCTTATTTGCGGGGGCAGCGGGGGAGGGCGATGGGAGACCTCAGCCTCCTAGACCTTCCTGAATACCAAAGAGCAGATTCAAACAGTTGCTAATCAGGGAAGTAAGGAATGCAGAAACAAAGGTGGAGCAATCAAGAAACTCTAGGGCAGGACTTCCCTGGTGGCGCAGTGGTTAAGAATACACCTGCCAATGCAGGGGACATGGGTTCGAGCCCTGGTCCGGGAAGATCCCACATGGCACGGAGCAGCTAAGCCCATGCACCACAATTACTGAGCCTGCGCTCTAGAGCCTGCGTTCACAATCCATCAGTCAATGCAGGGGACACAGGTTCAAGCCCTGGTCTGGGAAGATCCCACATGGCACGGAGCAGCTAAGCCCATGCACCACAATTACTGAGCCTGCGCTCTAGAGCCTGCGAGCCACAGCTACTGAGCCCGCGTGCCACAACTACTGAAGCACCTAGAGCCCACGCTCCGCAACAAGAGAAGCCACCACAATGAGAAGCCCATGCACTGCAACGAGGAGTAGCCCCCGCTCGCCACAACTAGAGAAAACCCTCATGCAGCAACAAAGAACCAACACAGCCAAAAAACATAAAATAAAATAAGTTAAAAAAAAAAAAAAGAAACTCTAGGGCAGTGATTAATTCAGGGTCCTTGTTACTCCTCAAGGAATATACAGAACAATATCTTTGAGTTCTTCTGCTGAAACTAAGGCCCCCACTCAGGTGGAGGATGATAACTTCAGGCTGAACACAAGATTCCTGGAACGTGGCCCTGTTACCGCACCACCAGCCAATCAGAAGAAAGTCACACACCCTGCAGCCCTCACCCGAAATTTTGCCTATAAAAACTTCTCCCTGAGAACCATTGGAGAGTTTGGGGTTTTTGAGCATGAGCCACCCATTCTCCTTTCTTGGCCCTACAATAAACCTTTCTCTGCTGCAAACTCCAACGTTTCGATTTGTTTGGCCTCACTGTGCATCGGGCACATGAACTTGTGTTCTCTAACACTTTGGGGCTCCACATGTTAGTGGATGGCCACCTGAGGATTACCCCTGAAACATCCGGGCCCCACATTAGTGGCCAGGCCTCCCCACAACTTTCCATTCCCCGTCCCTATTTCCCAACATCTCGGCGCTCACAGAAGTGTCCCACGTCTCCTGGCTGCTCTGCCAATTGTTGGGCTGCACTCGGCAGGCCTATAAGCCACGTGCTTGCCCAGCTTCAACACCAAAGAAAGAGCCTGGAGTCAGTGACAGAGACACCAATGATTTAATGGATGCGGGAGCTTACACATCTGAAGCGGGGTTTCGGAGCGACAGACACCCCACTGGGTGCGGCAGGCTACGCTCCCGGGGGCAGGGGGAGATTACCAGTTATGGGGGAATTGACGTCAGGTTGGCTCATCGGTTACCAGGAAAACTAGCAGAGGGGCACGCCCCTCACTGCCCCTTTGATAAGCTATCAGGTGGAGATGTTCTGATCTAAAGTTAGAACAATCATTAGCTGAGGCGAGGGTAAGAATGTAGGAAGGTCAGTCGTGGACAGCGTGTGGATGAAACAGGCACTGGTCAAGCAGGGATGTATAGAGAGCAAGAGAACAACCATCTCGCGTGGCCGGATCATACAGTCTTGTTTTGAGGAAGAGGGACAAGAGCCTTTACTGACTTCTTTTTTTTTTTTTTTTTCTGCTGTATGCGGGCCTCTCACTGTTGTGGCCTCTCTCGTTGCGGAGCACAGGCTCCGGACGTGCAGGTTCAGCGGCCATGGCTCATGGGCCTAGCTGCTCCGCGGCATGTGGGATCTTCCCGGACCGGGGCACAAACCCGTGTCCCCTGCATCTGCAGGCGGACTCTCAACCACTGAGCCACCAGGGAAGCCCTATTGCCTTCTTAAAGAGATTTTTAGCAAAGTCACCATGGGTCCTAGCGCACTGTCGGAGCCTCTCATGATGGCATTCTTCTTTGATATGGTAATAGAGTAAATAAATCAGTACTTTCTATCTTTCAGCACCATCTACCAAAGGGAGACCCCCACCTTTTGGATGATCCTGCCAGCTCACCCTGTGGATGTATGTCTCTCTAGCCATCTGGGGAAAAGCCTGTCCCTTTGGTGTAGGTCTAATGGGATAACATAGGCCAAGCATTTGTGTGGTCCAATGTGATATAAGAGTGAGGTGGATTGAACAAATTTTATCACCAGCTGCAATTTATGCCCCGGAAAAAATACAAAAAAAGAGTCTGCCTTCTCATTGCTGGCAACATAAACCGGAAATTCCCTGCACCAACTCAGGGCTGCAGGCCACAGGTGTGAACACACACACACACACACACACACACACACACACACACTATACCATCATTGAGCCCCAAGCGCAGCCAGCTCAGGACTCAGTACCACTCAGCAATTAAATTTTCCCAGAGAAAAAGTTATGCAGGTGACAGCCAAGTACTCTTTTAGCATTGGCATTTAACAGAGAGCAAAAGTGAACTTTTAACTCTTTCTTTCTCTAGGCGTCCTAAAATTTCTGTTTCATTAAAATTAATGGAATCAAGTACAGTCTGGTCCATGAAAGGAGTAAACTCTGACTTGAGGCAGAGCCTTAAAAACACCATGCACTAGGGACTTCCCTGGCGGTCCAGTGGTTAAGAGTTCGCCTTCCAATGCAGGGGGTGCGGGTTCAATCCCTGGTCGCGGGGCTGGGATCCCACATGCCTCACGGCCAAAAAACCAGAACATAAAACAGAAGCAATATTGTAACAAATTCAATAAAGAGTTTGAAAATGGTCCACATCAAAAAAAAAGTCTTTAAAAAAACAAAAAACACCATGCACCAGATTTCTATTTCTTATCCTGCTGCCAATCAGGAGCCATGGAAGTGTTTTTGAACAGAAGGGAGATATCATCACATTTAAACTTTTGAAAGATCACTCTGGTAGCTTAATGATGGTGCACTGGGCCCATGCCTTCATCTCCACTGCTTTCTGAAATCCTTTTTTTTTAATGTTTTTAATATTAAAATCCATAAGGAAAGAGAGAACAGGAGAGATGTCAAAAAGCAACATTTTGGAAGCTGGAAAGCAACTAGACACACGGTAACCAATGTACCAGAACCAAGAAAGTTCAGTCCTGAGCTATGGGGCAGTAAAGAAAAAGACCCTATTTATACCCAAGAAATGCCAAATGGTTCAGGAATCGGTGGCACCAGGTACCTCTGAAAGTGGAGAGGGAGGAGAAATGCTGGTGAAGCTGGAGCCAAAAACAGGAGAACTGAGGACTGATCCCTGCCCCGACCCCACCCCACCGTTTCCCTCATTCCAACAGACACTGGAGGTGTTTTTTTCTGAAAAGGTAAAATTGAGGGTCTCTGGACTGGCATGCCAGGCAGAGTGAGGGCAGGGGCCCACGCTGAAAGCAGTATCAAATGCGGGGTTACATGCTGAATACTGAGATGCACCCCATCCATAGCCTCCTCACCCATCTGTTCCCCAAAACTGGCAGCCACATTCCTAACCCCCAGCCGTGACACTGGATGAGCCATCTGCAGGAATCTGAGCAGCCCAAGAAGAAAGCCCCAAAGATCCTGATGACCACACTCCCTGGGAAGCAGCCCCACCAGCCCAGCCCATCCTGCAGCACAGCTTGCAGCAAACTGGCTGGACCTGGTGACCCCCGCTAGGGGGTGAGGGATGGAGGAGTCCACATGATGGCTGGCTTCTGTTCACCTGGTTCCAAAAGAGACTGACCCACGTGCTTTCCCTCACCAATCTCCTCCTCCTGGCCTGTGACCTTTTCCTCCCCCACTCCAGGTCTCTTATACCATCACACATCTCTTGTCCCCTGTGCCCACCCAGTACATAGGGCCAGGCAGGCACTCAGGCCCAGGATGCAGGCCTTTGGTCCCAAGGGAGGACAGTGACCATTGCCTCAAGACCAGGATAGATGCAACTGCCCACAGGGATGAGAGGTCGGGGCCTGCAGTGTCTCAAGTACTGCCCACGGCAGGCCCTCCCCTAGGGAATGCAGGCCCCGGGCAAAAATTTTTTTGTGGCGCTGTCAACATAAACAATTTGATTTGATAATGTATTACCAAAATTCATGGGCCCACATGAGCCACGCTGATGGATTGAAGAGGTACTTAATTATTTGTTTATTGTCCAGTCAGAGCACTAAAGACTCTCTGTAATATACAGGCCCCATCTCTTCCTGTCTAGTCCAGGAACCATCTCTTCATGTTGTTTATGGCCAAGGTTGTCATTCTCAGCGAACTTCATAAATCTCACCTCAAGGAAAAGGTAGCAAGGCTGTCATTACTCACAATGCTGTGGCTCTTCGGAACCTGTTTATATTGAAACAACACAGACCTCCCTGCCTCTGTGGTTCTCTAATACTATTTATTTAATG
The DNA here is from genome assembly GCF_002837175.3 of Physeter macrocephalus. NCBI lineage: Eukaryota > Metazoa > Chordata > Mammalia > Artiodactyla > Physeteridae > Physeter > Physeter macrocephalus. The sequence continues at coordinate 77,122,070 of NC_041214.2, read as the reverse complement.
TCCATCCCATCACTGCATCATCCTTTTCTTTTTTAATTAATTAATTTTGGCTGCGTTGGGTCTTCGTTGCTGCTCGCGGGCTTTCTCTAGTCGCGGCGAGTGGGGTCAACTCTTCGTTGCGACGCGCGGGCCTCTCACTGCGGTGGCTTCTCTTGTTGTGGAGGACGGGCTCTAGGTGTGCGGGCTTCAGTAGTTGTGGCACGTGGGCTCAGTAGTCGTGGCTCACGGGCTCTAGAGCGCAGGCTCAGTAGCTGTGTCTCATGGGCTTAGTTGCTCTGCGGCACGTGGGATCTTCCCGGACCAGGGCTTGAACCCATGTCCCCTGCATTGGCAGGCGGATTCTTAAACCCTGGACCACCAGGGAAGTCCCACTGCATCATCCTTGGTGCGGCTTTGGTGATTCTCTCAAAGGTTGTATCGGTGCTTCCTTGATAATGATCACAAACGCAAGTCTTACCCAAAGTACGAAAAAAAAAAGAAAAAGCACTTATTTATTTTCAGATTATGTTAAATTTGCCATTGGGGATTTTACAGTGTGAACATAGAAGAGCACATCTTCCAACCGTGACCCCTCAGGAACGCTTTAGGTCACAGTCATGGAATTTTTAGAATGTGACCTCTTTCCCTGTTGACCACACACCCGCCCTCCACACACCATGGAAGGAGAGGCGAGGGAGACCATGGCCAGAGTGAAAGGAACAGTGTCGTTCACGCTCTCCACCACCTCACAGCAAGTGCAGACACCCGTGGGAAAGGCCCCTTGCTGCCGAGCTGGTCTGAAAGTCCTTGGAAGAGATGGGAGTCCCCAGGGGACGGCCGGACAGGTGGTGTGGAGGCCCCTGGCAGGGTGGGGAGGGCACACAGGGACCGCTCACTGCCACCCCTGCCCTTCTAGGGTGCTGTGGCCCCAGGGGAGCGCTGTGGTTAGAGCACCACCGGGCCAGAGCTGAAACGTGGACACACACATGCAGGCTCCAGAGCTGGCAGCAGCCCAGAGCCTTGAATTTGTCCTGAGTCCCGCGTGACTCAAACTCATGTGATCCCACACAAAAATACTGTGCTGGCCAGCAGGAGCCATACATTCACCAGGCTGCCCTCCGGGAAGCGGGGCCCAGGCACGAGCCCCAGGACGACACCACTGGTATGAGTTCCAGAACTCCTCAGGGCATGCGGCTCACCCCAGCAGAGAGTTGGAGACACCACAGAGGAGACTGACAGGACCCGGGGCCCACGTGGGTCCTGGTCTTGGCTTGGGGGCTCTGCCAGGAGGGCAGCTCTGGCTGTTCTAGGTCATCCGAGTGGGACTTGGAAAATTTTGAGGAACAGGCTTCTAGAGACCATCACCCTCACAGGCCCAGTTCAGGCTCTGGGCACCCGGCCCAGCTGGTGCTACCAGCCCAGCCCAGCCCAAACATCCAAGTGGGTTTAGAATATTCTAAGGAGGGCACTCAAAAGCACTGGGCCCTCTGAGGCCCAGCCCAGGGCAGAGACCTGCTTGCCCACATCTGAGGACTGAACTGGCCCAGGGAGCCAGTTTACCTCCAAGCTATCGTCTCAGCCCTGAGCTTTGGGGGCCCTTGGTTCTTCTGGCAAAGATAGGACATCCAAGGCCCTCCCCAGGCTGTCCCAGCCTGTCTGTCCAACCTCATGCCCCCACCTCATATTCCTTCTCTCCCCCCACCGAACCCACACTGTCCCCTTGAAATCTCCCACCCCAGGGCCCAGGGTCTTCCCTCCACTGGCAATGCCTACAGCTTAGGGGTCCTCCATGGCTCGGCTCAAATGCCACCTCCTCTCTGAGGTCTGCTCTGTTGCCCCAGCTGGGAGTGTGTCTGTCCCCAGATCTCTGCTGGCCTCAGGCGTCATCCTCATCACTGCCCGCTCAGTGTCACAGGACTTTATGCATGTCAGGTCTCTCATACCAGACAGTAAGAACCCGGAAAGCAAGGTCTCTACTGAGAGATTAATTAGTTGATTAATTAGAGCAGAGAGTGGGGAGGAGGACCCAGGAAAGGAACACAAGGGCCCAGAGGAGGAGACGGGAGGGAGGGGCCCATAGCGAAAGGCAGGTCCTGGCATCTGCAGAGCAAGAGAAACCAAGTTATTGGTAGCACCAGTACCACTGCAGCCCACACAAAAATGTACCCATCGCATAAGGATACTTTGGCCCCTAGGAAATGCCTCAGGGTACCTGCCTAGCTCACAATGTTTCTCTCTGTCTGTGAATTCTTCTGCCCTCCTACTTACCCACACCTCCACACAGGCGGGACCAGGCGGCCACAGTTCTCCTGTGTGACTCCATTCTCTGGCCAAATTCCCTCTCCAGGGATTTGGGGATTGATCACAGCCAGGGAATCTCTGAACACAGCTGGGACTGAGTATCTATCACCCACCCCTCACCCCGCCACTGTGGGTAGAGCACCCTATACTTGGAAAGGCAGCAAAGACCTGTGTCCCAAAGAGGGAACTACAGCGGATGAGCCACGATCGGGGGTATTGGCCAGGTTTCGATCAGAAACAAGGGACAGAAGCCCAGATCAAACCAATTTGAGCAGAAGGGAGGGCTGTGATCAGCAGTGGCCAAGCACAAGAGTGCCGCGTCCATGTGGCAGAGCTTTGTCCTTCTCTCCACTTCTTGACTCTACTTGGATCTAGTTCTTTCCCATCGTAGGTATAAAGGCCTTTAGAAATGCCAGGAAAGAAATTAACACAACATTGTAAATCAACTATACTTCGATCAAATAAATTTTTTTAAAAAAAGACAATGCCAGGGAAATGAGAATTTCTCCCCTCCTGTTCACAGCTCTGTCCACTGGAGACTCTAACTGACCTTGGACCACATGCCAGCTCTGAGGGAAGAGGAGGGCCAAAGAAGGTGATGGACGCCCTCCCCTGCATGTCTGCATGAACCAGGGTTGGAGGGGTGGGAGAGGAGACCCCAAAGGCACTAGAAGATGGACAAGCACGGTGAGACGTCCAGAAGTCCATTGACCTCAGTGCCGTTCAGAGCAGAGAGAAGTGCCCGGCTCCAGCCTCAGAAGGCCGAGCACCCGTGTTTGGGTGGAATCCCCTCCATCTTCCAAACACGTTTTTCCCTTTTTGGTTAATCTTACTGAGGATGATTTCTGTTATTTGTGACCAGAAGAGCAAGACAACCCCAATCACGTGTATCTATAATAGCACAGGAAAAAGTCTAGGTGGTGTACCAAAACCTTAACAGTAGTTATTTCTAGGTATTGAGGTGGTAGATTATTTTAGTTTTCTTCTTTACATGCTTTTAAAATTTTTTCCCAGATTACATTAATTTCACAAGTACTAAATGCCTGATGTAGCAAAAATTGTAAAGAAAAATAACAGTCGTTTTTTTCAGCAAGAATCCTGACACTCAAGGTTTGAGATTATTGACATTTTGGCTTCTTACCTTAGACACACACACACACTGTGGCCTGTGGAGTTGAGTGACATCACCCTGTAGGTACCCGTGTGCCAATGAAGTTGTCACAAAATGGCAAAACTAAAGTAGTGTTTGGGGGCTTCCCTGGTGGCGCAGTGGTTGAGAGTCCGCCTGCCGATGCAGGGGACACGGGTTCGTGCGCCGGTCCGGGAAGATCCCACGTGCCGCGGAGCGGCTGGGCCCGTGAGCCATGGCCGCTGATCCTGCGCGTCCGGAGCCTGTGCTCCGCAACGGGAGAGGCCACAGCAGTGAGGGGCCCTCGTACCACAAAATAAATAAAAATTAAAAAAATAAAGTAGTGTTTGGTACCCCATAGAAAAATAACTTGAACTCTAATCATTTGAGCTTCACAGATGTATAGGCAGAGATAATGCACAGTTGGGTGGATGGTGAAGAGATCAAATGGAAGCCCATAACATGAGTAGCACCTGGAACCCCAGGAAAGTAATCACCGTGAGGGAGGAAGTGGGCCAGACTCAGCACCACGGTGTGAAGGTCAGGGGCAGTAGCGAGATCAAGGTGTCTGGGAGACAGCTCCTGAATATTCCAAACTCACCTCCTCCTGGAATGCAAAGATCTGAGGTTAAAGGGGTAGGGAGAGGTATATCATGAGGAACTCACCCAGCTACGTTACTTTGGAAAACTACTTCTATGTACCTTGTTTTCCTTATCTGCACAATGGAGATGGGATGATAATACCAAGGAACTCACTTGGTTGTTTGGAGGACCACATGTACGTTTAGCTCTTATCATAGTGCCCCTAGCTTCACGGTAAATATTCAGTAAATGGTCATGATGGTGATGATGAAGGAGGCATGCCTCATCCCAGAGGGCTACAGAGTCAAACCAGTGCCAGGGCGGCGTGGGGAGGAACCACCATTAGGAACTCAAGCATGGGACACAGACATACATGCCTCCCCACCAAAAACAGCTAAACTGAGATAGGAGGACTGTGAGCTCCGGAGATCTGGGGACAGGTGGCAAGGCACACTTAGGTGTAGGAGGAAGGGTGAGCAGTGCCCCATGACTCAAGGACAGAGGATGAGGGTGGCCATCATCTCCGCCTGGGCAGCCGGCGCCAAGGGGGTGGTGCACAAGGAGCCAGAGATCAGTGGTCCCAGCCAACAGCAGGGACAGAGGCCCATGGCAGGGAGATGGGAGGCAAGGGACAATGGAGCAGAGAGACGGTGAGAACAGCAGCTGAGAAGAGGGAGCCCAAGCTTCAGGAAGCTGCCCTCATTGAAATGAGACTCCCCAGCCCCCATCTCTGTCTCCATTCCCATCCTTGATCCCAGGATACCTAGAGAAACACGATACCTGGAAAGGCATTGGCCCGACATTTTGGCAGGTGACAGCAACTGACCCAGCACACTGAGGGGGAAACCAGTGACTTTACCCAGAACCCACAAGTGTGGGGGGCTTAGGAGCCTCCGATGGGAGATCTCTGAGCCCTCTGGCACCAGCTTAGAACAGTCTTCTCAGGGGCACATATAACCTTACGACCATGGCTCTTGACCACGGACGCATCCCGAAGTTGCTGCACCCTTCCAGGGCTGGCTGCTCTGAGGGAGAGCTCTGTGCTGAGGAAGGGCCAGTCACACCTGCTGCCCGTGCCTCTGAGGCCTGCCTTTGTCCTCATGCCTCTCCTGCATCAAAATCTCCTGGGGCTTTTAAAATCTGTTGCTACCAGGACCCCACCCCCCGAAACTCTGGTTTAGGGGCTGGGCATGGGTGTTTGTAAAAGCCCCCAGGTCAGAAATACTGCTCTACATAATCTGTACCTTGCAGACCTTTTTTTTTTTTCACTTTTCTTTTGAATTTTATTTTATTTATTCTTTTATACAGCAGGTTCTTATTAGTTATCCATTTTATACATATTAGTGTATGCATGTCAATCCCAATCTCCCAATTCATCCCACCACCACCCCCCCGGCCACTTTCCCCCCTTGGTGTCCATACGTTTGTTCTCTACATCTGTGTCTCTATTTCTGCCCTTGCAGACCTCTTAAAGACCTATGGTGAAACAGACATGACTTGCTAGAGAATGCTGTAAACCGGATGAGGCCCCGTGAAGCCTTCCTCAAGGGCACCTGGATTCTGGGCACCGAGTCTGTGGACACTTGGACAGCCTGTCCCCTCACTTAAAACTGAAATGACCCATTGAATCCATGGTCCATGAGTCAAACCTGCATTTGACTTATACAGAGTATGTCTCTGTATGCCTTGCCCAATCTTATACAGAGTGTGTCTTTGTATGCTCAGCCACTTATACAGAGTGTGTCTTTGTATGCCTTGCCCAATCTCTCTAAGCCTCAGTTTACTCTTCTATAAAGTGGGGTTAATTGTACCTACCCCAGGACATTGTGGATGAAATTAAGAGTGCATGGCACATGGCAGGCACCTAATAAATGACAGCCGTTTTTACTCACCGTATCATTACCCCAGACCAGGAAGGACAGAATGAGCACGTTAACACACCTGCCATAACAAACCCCCAAGCACACCACCGACTCCACAAAGCACAGCGGCAGAGGCGCCAGGTAACACTGCCTGCAATGGAGCAGCATCAGGACCAAATTAGACACCCTCCCTTTGTACCGGTGACCGGCCTCCCTAATGCGGGCTTGTCCCGGTTTCATTCCTCAGCTTTGTCCACCTGCCTCTACTTACCTTTCTTTTCTCATTCCTCCTTCCCATCTTTACTTCTATTTTCTCCAGTCTCCTCATTTCCACCTGTTCTTACCCTATTTGTATCACTGAGTTTCGTGAGTGGCAAACAACAGAAACTAACTCTTGCCATTGTAAGCAAAATAGGAATTGGTAGGATAAGGAGGAGGAAGCAGGGAAGTTCTCCAGAGCAGTAAGAAGAATGCCAAGGTCTCAGCACAGGATCACTTGTCCACGCACCACTGATATTGACACAACAGAATTCACCCGCCACCATCCTCAAACCTTTGGTCATGAATTCTCAAGATTCACAGTCCCAGGAGAGGGTATCTGATTGGTTGAGCTCAACTCACCTGCCCACTCACTGCTGTCCCAGAGAGAGAGACAAGTTGTCCCTTTGGTTTACACAATGGACCATGAGCCAGCCTCTTTTCAAGACCCCTCAGAGTGGAGAACTCAGACATAGTGGGTGATCTCTGAACTGGATGATCACCAGCTAATTTAGGAGCTAACAGGACTGGAAGATTTGACTGGCAGCCACAAAATGACAAGTGATCACGACAACTGCCGTCTTTCCCCCAATTTGTATTAAGGTACAATTTACATACAATGAAATTCACCCTTTTTAGTATTTAGTTCTGAGAGTTTTTGCCAAATGCATATAGTCATGTAAACACCACAACAACCAAGATATAGAATTGTTCCATCGCCCATAAAAACTTCCCTGTGCTCCTGTGTAGTCAACCTCTCCCCCAGCCCCAGTCTCTGAGCCTCACTGATCTCTTTCCTGTCCATGCAGTTTTGCTTTTTCTAGAATATCATATGAGTGGAATCATACAGTATGTAGCCTTTGGGGACTGGCTTCTTTCGCTGAGCATAATGAATTTGAGATTCATCCATGTTGTGGCGCGTAGTCATAGTTCATTACTTTTTATTGCCGTGTAGTGTTGTTTCATCGATGATGTAGCTCAGTTTGTTCATCTTATTCACTTGTTGAAAACATTTGGATTGTTCTCAGCTGCTGACAAGTTTTAATAGAGCTTCCATAAACATTCACCTACAAAGGTTTTGTGTGAACATGGTTTTCATCTCACTAGGTAAATACCTAAGGGTGGAATTGCTCGATTGTATGATAAACACGTGTTTAACTTTACAAGAATCTACCAAACTGTTTTCCAAAGTGGCATTCTCATTTTGCATTCCCACCAGCAATGTATGAGAGTTCTAGTTGCTCCACATCCTCACCAGCATTTGTCTGAAATATCTTTTTCCTTCTTTCCTCACTTCATCCATAGACCATCATCACTATAGACAAATATTCCCTGGGCATCAGCTGACTACAAAGCCCAAAGATAGGCATGGGGCCCTCTCTTCTCACCCCTTACTTTCCCCTTCTGTCCATGGTGCAGATATCCCCCCTCCAGCCCCACCAGGTAAGCTACAAAAGCTTCATTTCAGAGTCCTGGGCCAGGCCAGGCCCTGAAGGACGCTTGGGTGGGAGAGGGGACACTCTTTCCAGGGAAGCTGAAGAAGGAGCACTGCAGCTGCTGACAGTTACATCCTAACCCCACTCCTTTCCCATGAAATGCAGCTCCAAGAACTCTAATCCTCATAAGCCATGTACCTGGGCTTGTTCCTTCTCGGAGTAGATTTATATTGAAGAAGTAGAATTTGTGCCCCCTGATATGATCCAGTGGGAAACATAAAGAACCCCTACGAAATGTTCCTGTGGAAAATGAACCAGAACCAGAATCTAATCAAGACTCTATATTTAACTTTCAGTTTGCAGGAAATATAGGGGATGGAGGAGCAAATTAAATGGCACTACAAGGAGACAATACATAAATCTAGAAGGTGGATCATTCTCTAGAGACAAATAATCCAGTTCCTCCAACAAATCAGTGTTAAGAAAGAAAGAGGGGGAGGGATTATAACCGAAAGAGAGGATTTGAGAAGCATAGTAAGAACAAAAGATGCACAGCCAAAGGCACTTAAAGAGGTATTCCAAAGTTAAACACTAGATTCATCATATAACTACTAAATCCAGCAATTCCACTTCTAGACAGATGCCCAAAGAATTGAAGGCAGGGACTCAACCAGATGCTTGTACACCAATGTTGATAGCAGCATTATCCACGATAGCCAGAAAGTGGAAACAACCCAAATACCCATCATCAGGTAAATGAATAAACAAAATGTAGAATATACATACAATGGAATATTATTCAGTCTTAAAAAGGAATGAAATTCTGATTCATGCTACTACATGGATGAACCTTGAAAACATTATGCTAAGTGAAATAAGACTGACACAGAAGGCAAATATTGTATGATTCCACTTCTATAAGGTACCTAGAATAGGAAAATTCATAGAGACAGAAAGCAAAGTGAAGATTACCAGGGGCTGGGGGGAATGGGGGGTTATTGTGCAATGGGTACAAAGTTTTTGCTTGGGATGATGAAAAAGTTTTGGAAATGGATAGTGGTGATGGTTGCACAACATTGTGAATGTACTTAATGCCACTGAATTGTACACCTAAAAATGGATAAAATGGTAAAATTTATGTTATATATATTTTACCACAAAAAAATGAATTCCATCTCTATTCATATCTTGAAAAACATTAAGGGAAACCCATAATGTTTCCCACAGCCCACAGCAGCATGTTAGAATCTCTTCGCTCTGGTGCCCTCTTCCCTCTCACCCCACGTACACGGCTACACTCTCCTCCACATTCACCTTACCACCTGCCCCCAACTCTCTCACCACTTGATTAGGTGGATTGGCTTAGCCTTACTCCCAGCAAGAAAGAATGCTTCCTTTGGGCTGGAAAAGGAGAGGGAGAATGAGGCTGGCTATGAACGACTTTTTTTTTTTTTTTTTTTTTGCGGTACGCAGGCCTCTCACTGTTGTGGCCTCTCCCGTTGTGGAGCACAGGCTCCGGACGCGCAGGCTCAGCGGCCATGGCTCACGGGCCCAGCCGCTCCGCGGCATGTGGGATCTTCCCGGACCGGGGCACGAACCCGTGTCCCCTGTATCGGCGGGTGGCCTCTCAACCACTGCACCACCAGGGAAGCCCTGAATGACTCTTTGACAGTGGAAGGGCTGTGTTCACATCCACAGTAACCATTTTCTTTCGTCCCATCACACAATGGAGACCTGAGTACTCAGTTTCCTCTACCCCAGAATAACCTCACCCTTTCATGGTCACGCCTAGCACTTTCCACCCCCCTAATGATTCTCACACCCGTCAGATCCAAGTACAGTGAAGTCACTGAGTACCAGCTATATGCCAAGCACATTACAGACCGTTTCTATAGTCCTTGTAACAATCATGCAGCTAAGCGTTATTATCACCATTTTTCAGGAAACTGAGGCTCAGATATGTCAAATGACTTGCCCAAGGTCACATAATCAAAAAGCGTCAGGCCTTGGATTCAAACCACTATACTAAGTTGCTGCTAGTTCAAGACTGGCCATATTTCTGGCAAGTTTTCCAAAGCAAGGAAACTGAGGTGATGGAGGTCAAGCGACCAGAAGGGTTACTAGCAAAGCAGGCTTTTCTGGTTCCCCAGGTCCCTCCTGGTCCACTCAGCCCCGTCAACTGCCTCCCTTCTCCTCACAAAATGTCATCTACTGAGCCCCAAATGCTCAGCTGAGTCTTCTTGTCAACTAAAATGAATACACACGTTGCAAACTACTAAGGTGACCAGAGCTAAGCGGGGAGAGCTCAGTCCAGCTTTGGAGCTGCTTTTGACTGACCCCGGGGAAATGGCCCCTCCCCACCAGTGACACATCCCTGCCTCCCTCTGACTGCCACTTCCCAGCGCCCTCAAGGCTCCCGCTGGCCCCGCCAGTGTGCCACTGTAGGTGTCCAAACTCACTCCTTCTTCATCCGAGGCGCCAAGTAGCTGCCCTGCAGTTACCTCGCTGGACCCGGACTGAGGGCCGAGTTTAATCCCACGGACGAGGCTCTCAGGCTGCGGGATTTTCAGCTCGTCCCTTGGCCTCCGTGTCTGGCTGCACCCAGATGTGGCAGAAACAGGCACTGTCTCTCTTCAAACTCTGACAATCCATGGCCAAAGCCCAGGAGATGTGTGACAATAGGGCCAAGTGAAGAAAAAAGGGATCTAAAACTATAAACACAGGGTAAACTCAACAAAACCCACAGAGGGAAGACAATACTTCAAAAAACTTTGGATTCTCTGCAGAGAATTTTTCCTGGGTTTTTTCTTTAACCAAATTTTCTACTTCAAGCAAATATTATTTTTATAATTAAAAAAGACAGTTCACTAGAAATACCATTAGAAATGTTCAAGGAAGTCATGGTCTATTCACGTGCAGAAGAAAAGATCAGGGAAAAAAATCAGAGATAAACGAGGATTACTTCTGAGTTAGCATTTTAATTTTATTAAGTAATTAACATTGAATTTCCTTCATTTTATACTGTTCTGTTTGCCAAAACAGAACATTACATTTATAGAGAATGTGGACTCATTCTTGAAGAGTCATTACATTCATGATCAGACAAAAATAAAACCCTACTTCTTTTATTCCTGTCAGGAAGTCCTCTTATTCATCTCTCTCTGGAGGAGGGGAGGGAGAATTTTAAAGCGACTTCTGAAGGTCTTCCCTGGTGCCATTTCCAGTGGTACCTCGGTTGGAACCTATGAGAAAAAGTTCCTTCATAATGACGTCAACCTTGCTTTTTAAAAAAAGCCTCTAAAACTTATGAAAAACACAGTTGATGTGAATCATATGTCTGAGTGGCCGAGTTCCCGCTAAGCTGGGAGAGCACACAGATGTGCAGGACACAAATTCCGCACAGCAACTATTCCTCCGCGAAGCTGTTGAAGGTAAATAGCCCAGCCCTTGTCAATGTCTCTGCCTGAAGTGTGGGCTGCAAAATCCCCCTTTCCCTCCATCCTCCCGCTTCAGTCTACCTTTTCTGTAACCCACCCCCTTGTCAAAAAGGAACAGGATATGACGCTAATTATTTACATTTGTTGACTGGTAGTTCTACTTTAGCATGTGACCTAATATCTTAACCACTTGTTTGCATTTTAAAACTCCCGTCTTCCAGTTGTGGAAGGAATTTCAGGCATCAGCCAGCAGGTGCAGTAATATTTGTGTTGGGGGATAGGGGGATGAGTCCTGGAAGTAAATGTGATTTAGACCTCCTGGGACCTGGTGGGCTGGTCAGAAGGAGAGGTGCTGGGCCTCTCACCGGGTGGGCTCCCCACTCCTCTGGAAGACAAGCTGAAGCTGGTCTGGTTCCAGCTGCTTGGGGAGAATGAGGCATCTTTTGTCCAACATCTGGAGCCCACCCTTCCAGGATGAGTCCACCAGGTACCACCCCCACCACCTTCCGTCTGCTACCCTTCTCCAACATTCACCCCTTTCCCCAGAGTTTCCCAGCATGGTGCTTCTTTAGGCGGCATTCATTGAGATGTCAAACTACAGCCTGACTTGTCTGCCAACCTGAAAACCTCTTCATGTTTCATGTGGCATTTTGGCCTCTAACGTTTCCGACCGCAAAATATGTGCTTAAATTGCAGCCTCTTCCTTGGTAGAGATTTTGCCATAAGGTTCCTTCCCCGTTGTGAATAGAACCTCTTCCCTTATTCCTTTTCCAGACTCAAAAGTGCCTGGATGGGTTGTATCTTGTAAGCAAACACTTGCAGGCAGAACTGACACGTTAAGGTATGTAACCTAACTGTACCAGCTGGTAGATAGTTCTTTTACACTTACTCTAGTCATACTTCATCTTTATATAGTATATAATTCAAGTGTTAGAAGAAGAGATTTCATACGATTGAATCAAGACCTCATCCTCTGTTCTTGTGGAGGTCCACTTCTCTCCCTAATATTCCAAGGGGCTCCTTTTCTCAGAATCTGCTCTTGGAGCTTAGATATCTACTGACATATTGATTTCACATGTATCTCACAATTATGGCAGGTCTCTTCCCTTCTCTCCTGGTAAGGAATGTAGGCCCACTCACAATTTAAAAAAAAAAAAAAAAATCATTGCATATCCCTATGGTTCATTCTCTCCCCTCGTTCCTAGTCTTTAATCAAATGTCTCCTCACCAGAGCATTCTGCGGTCATCCTTGTTAAAACTACACTCAGATCCTCCTCCCCCAGAACTCCCAGTTCCCCTGTTCCTGCTTTATTTTTTCCATAGCTCCATCTGTTTCTGGCACACTATATACTTAATATATGTATTGTCTGTCTTCCCTCACTAGATTATAAACTCGACACTGGCAGGACTTTTAGCCAGCTTAACTGACTACTGAGTCCCCATCACCAAGAACAGTGCCTGACACCAGAAAAGATGCTCAATAAATATTAGATGAGTGACTAAACTTACAGTAGCATGGCACATTGGCTGAAAACGTGGAGTGATTGCTACTCACAATGTGTTTCTGGACCAACAGCATCATATCACCTGGGAACTTGTCAGCAATGCAGAATCTCAGGCCCACCCTAGACCTTCTGAATCAGTCTGCATTGAAACAAGACTCCCAGATAACGCATATGCACATCAAAGTTTGAAAAGCACTGATCTGTATCACGACAATGCAAACAACTTAAACTTGGATCTTGGACAACCCTGTTCTTAAGAGACATTCTTATACACAAGAAATAAGTAACAGGGAGTCTGGGGAGGGGACCTGGTTGGCCAATGGGATAGGGATGGAAGGAAGAAACTATTCCCTAGGAATCATTTTGTGCCTTTTGCATGCAATTAGTAGCTATTGATAAGTGATTAAATTGATTACTTGTGAGATAAATAGTACATAATAAAAGGCCCTCTGCTGTTTCTCCACGGGATGTTTCTCCCCGGCCTTCCTTCTCTGTAGCCTCTTGTCTTGCTGCTTACTATCATCTGCCGCCCCAACTCTCCCTCCAGACCCGTATAAAGAATATGTCTCTGCTGGTACCCACTTAGAAGGCAGAAAGGACTACAGAAGGTTGGGTTTTAAAGAACAAGTTCATTGCTTTTTTTTAGCTTCACATAAGGGAGAATAAAACAGAAATGAAGGAAGCTGAAAACTTCACATTCTAACGAACATGGATAAAAATAACAGATGCAGTGTGGATGCTCTGCTCTCTTTCACATAACACACTTCAGACGTGTGTGCGCGCGCGCGTGTATACAAACACCAATGCTCCCAAAAAGCACCCAAAAAAGACACAAACTTGCCTCTGCTTTCCTGTCATCTTCCCTCATCTCCCCTCAGAGTGGGGGCTGGTCAGGACCCCAGGACTCCATGGTAAGCACCAGGGCCACCAGGGCCACCAGGAAGAGTGGCAGCAACAACAGGCAGGTTCATGAGGGCCACCAGCTACTTGGCAGTTGTCGCCCCAGTACCCGGACAACAGCCTCACCGCCCCCTGCATGGAGAAGTACTCAGTGGGATCCCTGTTGCAACTCTCCTCCCACTGGCACCTGCTACCTCCGCCTGTCCCCCCTCTTGTCCCACTGCACAAATGGAGAGTGAGGAGTCTCTGTCCCCACAGTAGGGCCAGGGACTCAGCCAGGCATGGGGGACTCCAAAAGAGGAGGAAAAGGCGTGGCGTCTCACAAGAAGGCTGTGTCTCAGCCCAGGATCCAGCCCAGCCAAGGTGGACAAGAAGAGACGTGAAGGACTCCTCACCCCAAGGGACAGCTGGGGCCCTGGCCCACCAGGAGACAGCCCCACCAGACGACGTCTACTGCCCCCAGACGATGGGACAACTCGCCGTCCTGCCCAACACCCATCAGCTGAGGAGCTCGGACCCCACTGGTGGGATCCGGTCAATTCGCTGAAAATCAAATCACTGAATATCAACTTGCCAAGTTCCCTGATTTGGTGAGGATTTTTTCAGACCTTCTGGGGGTTTGCCTCCCCTGCCACTTTAAATGCAAAGGATCAGATTTCCCTTAAATGCAATCTCCTGCTTTCCTTATTTGTTCAGAGTTACATGTGTTCCAGCTCCTGAGCTGATCATGCAAATACCCTCAACTGGGTCAAGGGAGGCATCACAGCCCCTTCACAAGCGGGAACAGAGGTGCCACAGGGGCAGGACCCAGAGTGGGGCTCCAGCTGGGCAAAGGAAAACTCAGAAAAATACTCAATGATTGCTTAATAGTGGTAATCTAGGGGTTGGAATTCCTTCTTTCTAACAGGTGAGTTTTTCTTTCTTTCTCACACATTTGTGTATTACCGTAATTATTCAGTGATTTATGGTGAGCAGAAATAATTCTGGCAGCTCCCTTTGTTCATGAGATCATATATCAAGGCCAAAACAATGTTATAAGGGCGACTCCATTCTCAGACCACCATGATCATTTCACCATCCCTAAGAATTTTTCCACTTTTGTCATCTGCAACAATGTCTCTCCAGTACTCCAGAATTTGCTGTTTTTTCCTTCACTCATCCTCTTTGACTACCTAAAATCTGATAAGCTAAAATGTGCCCCTTCCAGCACGCCTGCTGAACTCCCTCCTTGTCCCAATAGTGTTACTTTATGAAATTACCCGCTCCTGTCCCTTTTGTTGTATCAGAGGTGTCACACTTTTGTTTCTCTATCTCCCATTATTTTCATAAAAGACTAAGGGTGAAATGCAATGAAACAGTTGTTCGGAAACTTTTTTGAAAGCAACAGACTCTTGTTTAGAATGCAAACTCTTGTTTAGGCTTTCCCACAAGTTGAGAAGCTGACGTGCGTTTTAGAGTGGCGGACCCTGGACTCCCCACTCCCAGTAAGCACCTGGGCTGCCTCTCTCCAGCCCCCATTTCTCCCTCAGCCCTGAGGAGGCATCTTCTGCAGTCTGTAGTCATAAATTACTCAAATGCCCGCATGGACCCTGACTCGGCCCAAAGTGAACTGGCAGCTGCCAGCAGCGCCACCATGCGATGGCTCCGAGTGGCTGTTCATCGTGTGACATCCCCAAAATCCGATGTGGCATATAAAAGATGGCCAAGGGAAGTCACTGGAGAATGCTGAAAGGTGACCCTCAAGTAAAAAGTGGCAAAGTGGAAGGCTGTACGTGAGGGAGTTTTCTCTTCAAAACCCAGGTGTATCAGAACCACCCCCATTTCTCCTCTGACCAGAGCCCCTGTTTTACCTTCCGTCTCTTTCTGCCGGAGAAGCTCGGAAGCCCAGTCAAACTCTCTGCAAAGTAGAAGGCCTGACTGACCCCAGGGTAGCAGATCAAATTTTAAATCCTACCGGCAACAGTTCTGAGACACTATAATTCTCAGGAAAAATGCCAGCCCGGGCAGGTCACTGGAAACTAGTGTCCAAATCCTGCTTCAGGTTGCCTGAGTTCTTGAAGCTCTATTCCATCTCAAAGACGGCCCAAGCCCCTCTGTGGAATCCGGGCGTGCCAGCCCAGTGCTGTGCCATCCTGTCCCCTTCCCAGGTCTCTTCCCGCTCCCCAAGGGTCAGAAGGAAGCCCCAGGAGCCGGTGGCCCTCTCTCTCCCTGCCTACCCTCAGACCCTTCTCCACTGGGGCTCACTCAGGCCCCTGGCCACAAAGAAACAACCACTAGCCCAAAGACTGGAAAAAAACGTTTTAATAAATACAAAAATCTCCAATAATGACTCTGCTCAGCTCAGGGGCAGCAGGAGTGAAGTGGGGGGACCCTTGGTGCTGAGTGAGGATAAATTAAAAATCCCAACAAGCCAGTGACATTATGTACAGAAGGAAAGGGGTTGGGCTTCCAAGGCAGAGGCGAGAGGGTGACAAGGCCGAAGTTGGAGTGGACATGGCATTGGTCGGCCCTGGCTACCCCTCCCCCTTGTGGAGTTGTGGTTCCCAGAGGTAGTGGGGGAGGGAGAAGAGGCAGAAAAGAGGGGCCAAAGGCACTGGATTTCCCGCAGGAGAATGCGGGGTCCTCGGCGCCCCTCCTCCCCCAACCCAGGCCCCATCCTCTTGGTCACGCGGCCTTCTGGCTGCTCCCTAGGAGCCTTCAGCTTCTTTCTCCAGCTCTGCAACTGTCCTGGTGTCTGCAACTGCTGGAGACAGAGGGAGTGAACTTTAGAAGAGAAGTGAGGGAGTGGGGTGGCAGGGAGGGCACAGCAGAGCTCCTCTGTTCTGGTCCCAGAAAGGTCAGAATTTTTTAAGCAAGTCAGCACACACCAGTTGCATGACTTTAGCCTAGTTGCCTGATTCCTCTGAGCGTCAGAAATCTCATTCCTAAAGAAAAGGTGATCAAGAACAAGTCCACAAGTTTGCTGGGACGCGGCGGGGGGCGGGGGGGACGGGGCGGCACTTGTGCAGCAGTGGGCGCTGTTCCCGCCACGCGGCAGGGGCTCCCTTCCCTCCCCAGGCGCCCCACAGGCAGCCGGAGCTGCTGCCCCAGCCCCTCACTTACGCCGCCGCCGGGCTGTGCAGTGGGAGCAGCAGCGGCTCTCCTTCCCTGGGCCGCAGGACAGTGGCAGTGAACAGTCGTCCCGCTCACAGTGGGGCACCCCTGCCTGGTGCAGGACAGACCAGATCCTGAGGGCCCCTGAGGCGCTGGGGCACAGCGGCCTCCAGCCTCTTGGGGGAAGCCCGCCCCCAGGAGCCTGCCCTCCCTGGGAAGTTCCCCTCCCCCAGGCCAGGCCCCCAGTGCCCGCCTCACACAAGCCCTCACTTACCCCACATCTGCAGGTGATACAGCTCATCTCCCCAAAGGGGGGCACCGAAGGGTGCCAACTCTGGCTCTCCGGGAACCACTGCCCTGCAAAACGGCAGCCCCGGGGCCCATCAGCCTGCATGGGGTCCCCCAGTTGGGGGTGGGCCCCTGACCCCACTGTTGGCAGGGAGAGAAGGAGGGAAGGAGGAAGAGGTCAGTAGATGTGAGCTCTGTGAGGGCCATCCAGGTTTTATTTGTCACCCAGCAGTTTCTGGCACTTAGTAGGTGATAAATTTGGATGGATGGATGGATGGATGGATGGATGGGTGAATGGGTGGGTGGGTGGGTGGGTAGATGGATGGGTGGATGGATGGGACAGGAACTGGATCCCATCACAGCCCACTACCACATGCACATTCTTTCCAGCGCGTGTAGATCCCTGGCTCCAGGCTAGGCACAGAGCAATGCCCGGTAAATACTGACTTAGCTGAGACATCCCTTCCATCCACCCTCACTAGGCATCCCCTCACCATGCATTCCCCCCCCACCGACCCAGGACAAGGACAAAAAGCCTTATCTGCCCCAAGAAGCCTCAGTGCCCACCCCCCTCACCTGGACACTGTTTGCAGCAGTCAGTGGGGTTGGCACGGACAGGCTGGGCACAGGCCAGCCGGGGACACTGCACCTTCTCACAGTGCACCTCTCCAGTGCCCCCCTGTAGGGATCCGTTGAGTGAGGGGTATCAGGAAAAAGGAGGAGCACATTAGCCTCCTGCTTCCTCCCTCTCCTTTCCCATACCTCAAAAGTAATACATCCATGGCCTTTTACTCAGAGGCCCTGGGCTGGGGCTTTTTATGTACCTGAACTCAAATCCTCATTGTGGCCCTGCAAGGTAGGTGCTACCACATCTGCTTATGGGAAAGGAAAGTGAGACTCAGGGACGCACAGAAAGTACCCAGGGTTACATGGAGCTAGTCAGCTGGCAGAGCCAGAGTCCACACCCAAATCAGCCCGTGCCCTTTTCCTTTATAGGAAGCCAGCTCTCAGAGCCCAGGGAACTCTTCTCATGTTATTTTGATCCTTGAGCCCTCCTCACCAAGACTGGGCTTTCCTCTCCTACCAGCCCCCTCCCCAGCTCTGCAGACCCGCTGGGTTCCAGCGCCAAAGAAGACTGGGTGGCCATACCTTGCAGGTGCAGACGGCGCACTTAATTAAGCCAAACGGGGGCACGACAGGGTGCCACCGGGTGCCCGCTGCCCGCCAGCTCCGGTCGCCATCAAAATAGCAGCCTGGTGGGGGACAGCGCCCAGCTGCCATTAGCACTGAGTTCATTGGCTGGGCCCACAACCAAGGATTGAGCCTCAGGCCAACGCCACAGTAGTCTAACCCCAGGGCCCACTTGTGGGCCAGTGAATCTGATGAAGCCTATCAGGTGTCACGTGTAACCTGTGCCCCTCAGCCTCCCTCCGCCCCCATAAACACTCTCCCCCTCCCATCCCCCACGCCGTCCCACCCAGCAGCTCCTCTGGATTCCCTACGCCTCCACGCCCACTTCTGCTCACCCTCTCCAGGGTCCCTGTTCTTCGGCAGCCCCGGCAGGTCTCCAACATCTTGCTTCTCTGTGGAGCCAAAGAAGCAGTGAAAGCAGACGGTGGCCCCCTCCTTCCCTCCGCAGAGGCCTCACGCCCACACGGGGGACCCTCCATCACCCTCTCCGCTCCTGCAGGGCACTCACCCGGGCACACAGGGCAGCACTGGTCCGGCGCCTGCACCGGGCTTGGGCAGCTGGGTGGCGGGCACACCATGGGGTCACAGATCACTGTGCGTCTCTACAGGGAGAGGTTGGGGGTTGGCTGCGATCCTGCCCCAGAACCCAGGCCCCAGTGTGCCCTTCCAGGGCCTCCTACCTGGCAGGTGCAGAGCGAGCAGAGCGGGTCATAGTTAGGAGCCCAGCGAGCCCCATGGGGGCGCTGCTGCCCCTCGAAGAAGCAGGTGTTGGGGTCTCGGAGCCGCCCGGGGCCACCAGGTTTGGCTGGCGCTGGGGCGTCTGGGCCCAGCACAGCGGGCAGCGCGGCCGCCTCGGCCACCACTGCATCCAGAGCCCCGGGCACCCGTACTTCTTCGGCCCCTGCTGCCGCCAGGCGCAGGCCGCCCGCCTCGCACTGGTTGGCGATGTGCACCTGAGAGGAGAGGCAGGTTGAGGCAGCGCCTGGGCTCCCCCTTGCGTCTCCACCAGCAGCGGCCAGTCAGCCCAAGACACCCTGAGCGCCCCTGCGCCCCAGGAGGATGCTATTATCCACGGCAATCATCCCAGCTGCCAAGGACAGGTGGTCAGCTACTAGCCTCATTAAGTACCTCGTCTGGCTTCATCCTCCCGACCAGCCAGGAGGGAGTGTGTGTGATTCTACCAGCCCCGGGGTTCAGAGAAAGCAAGGGACTGACTAAGGCACACAGTGCTAGCCCAACCCTGGACCATCCCCACCGGCCCGCATTGCCTGCCTACCTGCCCTCGCAGCTCCCCTTGGGGGCTACCCTTGGTGGTGATCAGCAAGGAGGCAGAGCCCTGTGCCAGGTGCCGCAGCAGCTCAGGCTCCAGATCCTTCACCACGCCCTGGGCCTGTGAGTAGACAGAATCAGGGACGGGAACAAGGCACTCTAGGGCTGAGCCTACCACTCCCAATTCGCCGGTAAGGACACTGAGGCCCAGGGAGATTAAGTAAGGCCTCCAGGATAGCAAAGCCCAGCAGCGATGGTGTAGAGCTCAGAAGCCAGGTCTCTCTGGCCCCGATTCCATGGCAACCCACCCCACGTCGGGGGCTTGGTCCATCCCACATACCCCTCTGGAGGTTCAGGATATTACATACTATCCAAGAGACCCACCAGAGTAGGATGCAGGAGAGAGGATGGATAATAAAAGGCTGAGTCAGATTCATACCCAGGTCTGTCTGACTCCCGAGGCTGCCTGCTCTCTGCTCCTCCTGCCAAAGGCCCACACAGCCTTTCATGCGAGAAAGCAGATCTTTTCCAAACTGCCTCCCACCATCACGTCCTCACCTCTGGGCCATAGAATCCCTTCAGCAGCCGCCGGGGCCCTGGCATCCCAGGAGGCCCGAGGAGGTGGGCAGTGATGGTGCCCTGTTCTGAGCCACCAAGCCCAGCCAGCAGCACTTCATAGTGCAGGTGACAGTGGGTATCCAGGGAGAGCCAGGCATGCCCTGCTGCCTGGCTCTGCACGGGGGGCAACACCAGGGCTCCTGCCAGGGGCACAGGTAGTGCTGGATCCAGACAGAGGAGAGGTGACAGATGAGAAGGAGGCCTAGAGCAGCGACTCAATCCCGGCATTCCCCATCCCCCAACACGGACCCCACAAGCTGCCAGGCACTGTCCACAGGCCCAGGGCTGGGGCAGCAGCAAGTGAGAGCCCTGCACCGTGTGTGGTAACAGGGAGGGTCTCCCGGCAGGGCCACCCTATACATCCCCACCTTCTCCAGATGCCAACTGGAGCTCAGGCACAGAGGAAGACACCACGCCAGGCTCTGGCCCTCTGGCACCATCCCTCACATGCTTGAGTCACAGGTTAGAGGACACCAAAGGGCAGGCAGACCCCTGGAGCACTCACTATCATGGCGGGCGCTGTGCCCACTGTAGGGCAGGGCAGCCACGTGCCCCCGCAGCTCTCCATCTGGGAAGTCCTTGGTGCCCACGTTCAGGAACAGCTCATTCTGCAGCAGCATATGAGCCCCCCGGGCACCCAGCCCAGGGCAGACACCCACAGCCTGGGGGGCAGGGAAGGGTGAGCCCCAGCTGTAGCCTGCCAGGTCCCAGATGAACCCCTCCTCAGCTTTCACACAAGCCCAAGATTCTGAACCCTTTCCATGTTTTGTGCCCTCACTAAACCCATACACACTTCCACACACCAGTAACACTGGATAAGAACATGGCAGGCCCAGGTTCAAGTCCCTTCCCTGCCACTTCCTACCTATGCAACCATCTTGAGGAGTTATTTACTCTCTCTGATCCTTCACTTTGCCATCTATTAAATGAGTACTGTGAGGGCCAAAAATAACAGAAGCAAGACAACCAGTACAGTTTGTGACACATAGAAAGGCTCAATAAATGGCAGCCACTGCGATCACGTTTACTATTATATCATCTGCTGCACTGGTCTCTCCCTGTGTAACTCCTTCCACTTGACATGAGCTTCCTGAAGACAGGGGCCACATCTGATTTTCTTTGTACTGCAGTCTTTAACCCGAGGCTCACTAAAAATGTGTCCAGTGAATCAATGCATCAGTGAGAAAGCCTGTGAGTGAGTGAATGATGCGGAACATCCCTGCTCATCCAACATGGCTTCCCACAGCCCCCTGCACTGTCAGCTCTGGTGCCTGGGACCTGCAGCTCTGCTCTTCCGGAAGCACTCACCATGTATCCTCCCTGCTGGAGTCCAGCCATGTGGCACAGGACAGTGTGCTGGTTCCTCCGCTGAGGCTTGGTCTCCAGCGTCATGGCCACCACCTCGCTGCCTGTACCCACCACCTGTACCTGGAGGGCAGGGTCAGGGAGGGCAAACTGGAGTAGCAGAGAAGGCCTGGGCCCTGAACTGTTGCAGCCCAAAGCCCCGCCCTGCCCTGCTGCCCTCCCACCTCCTCCATCCCCCAACTCTTACTTGGTAGATCAGGGAGCCGTTTCCTAGCAGCGTAAGGCTGGCTGAGCCGGCTGCACCTGTCTGAACGGGGATCAGGGCATCGGCCCCACAAAGGACACTTTGCAGAACTGCAGAGGGGCAAGACAGGTGGAGGCAGGCTTGCTGCATGGCCATGCACACCCCCAGCCCCCAGGATCCCTCCTATACTCCCCCCGGCCCCTCCTCTGGCACTTCTCTGTGCCTCTCAGTTGTGTGTGCCCGGGGTGCCAGGCTTCGCCCTGCCTCACCATCACAGCTCTGCCTGGCAGCAATGTGTCCACTGATGCGCAGCCCTGGCCCACTTGCCCTCTCCAGGGCCATCTGCAGCTCCCCCAGCACCAGCCAGTCCATCTCCTGGGCTGTCAGGTTGGGCAGCACTTCAGCAAAGCCCGGCTCCTGGGGGCAGAGCAGGGTATGGTGGGCACAGCAAGAGGCCAGAGCCGGTGGCAGTAAGAGCCAGACCCTTGCTCACCTGGGCTGAGGCATTGGCCTGGAGCTCTCGCAGTAGCTTCCCCTGGTGTAGAATCTGGAGCCGCAAAGGAACCTGGGCTGGTCCTGCAACAGCCGCACATGTGGATACCTCTGAAACATAGGTGATCTCCCTACCCTCCTCACATGTGCTGCCCCCATCCCACTTACCCCCACTCCTGGCTTCCAGCAGCCCACGGAAGAGCAGCAAAAAATGCAAGGAGTCCTCTGTGTCACTGAGCGTGAGGAGGGCAATGCCCCCTATGCCCTGCTGTGGGGGGCCTTCCAGGGTCAGGATGGCACTGAAGGTCTCTGGGGGAGAAAGGACAATGAGAGCCCACCAGAAAGTCCCCTCCTCAGCCCACTCCATTCCTGGGGGTAGAGAAGACTCCAGACGTCACGTCCAGGAGCTGTTTGCTCCCCTCACCTGCAGCCAGGGCCCGATGCCGGATGAGAGGCCCCCAGACCTCCCCTGAAGGGTGACTGGGCGTCACGAGTGCCACATGCAGCTGTTCTGCCCTAAGGAGCCGCAGAGACAACCGAGGCACTGCTCGCCACACCCCACAGACCTGGAGCAGAGAGACAAGAAGACTCTACTCAGAATGCAGGACGGGCCTGCTGAGAGGCCCATGTCTGGTGAGGAAGGAATATGGGAAGCTGCCCCCAGGCCCTCCTAGGAAGTTTGAGAAGGGGCCCTGGAGCCAGATGCCAGGGTCCAAATCCTGGCTCCACCACTTACTAGCTGTGTGACCTTGAGCAAGTCACATTCTGCTACTGAGCCTCAGTTCCCTCATCTGTAAAATGGGCATCATAATGTCAGTGCCTTTCTCCCACTGGGCTGTTGTGAGGACCCAAGCAGGTAATGCAGAACATGCTCTCAGCACAGCGCCCAGACTGGATAAGCACTCATAAACGGCATCATCTCACCAGGCCATCTTGGGTAGGGGCTGCAGGGTGTTCAAACAGGATGCTGCCAGTGGAGTCTGAGAAGCGGATTCGGGTAGGGCGGTCCAGCCTGGTAATGAGAGTCCCCTGAGCACGGACTCCAAGCCTGGGCCAGAAGCAGCCCCTCCAGCCTCTCCCAATCCTCCCTCCCTGGCCCCCAGCTGACCCCTCCTCCCTCCTTCCCCTTTCTCACCGCCGGTAGGAGATGGAGAACCGCAGACTAGAGCGCAGCAGTGACACTCGGGCCCGTGCCACCGCTTGCGACCTTGGCCCTGTCAGCAGCGCCACGAAGTCTGTGAGGGAAGGAAGATATCCCTAGTACCGTCACCCGCTGCTGCAGCCCGGCCCCAACCATGACCCCGGTCCTCACTTGCGCAGCCCCTGCCTACCAGTGTGGCCGTCTCCACGCCCCCGATCCTCAGCTCCGGGCTCCCCGCGGTCGCTGTAGCTTCGGTGCTCTGGGTCCCGCGGATACTCGAAGGCCAGGCCCGTCGGCTGCTTTTCCGGATCACTGCGCTCTGCACCGGGGGTGGCGGACGCGGGTTTCAGCTGGGCACGGGGAGGGCCAGTTGGCCGCTCCATCCGCGTGGCCCAGGACCAAGCATCGCGGCCCTGCTGCCCTCCTCTCACCGCGAAGCGGGACTTACCCTGGGGGCAGGTCTGGCAGCAGTGTCCGGGCAGCTGGCGCGGCTGCCCGCAGGCCAGGGTCGGGCACTCGGGTTTGATGTTCTTGCAGCTGACCCTGCCCGCACCCCTTGCGCGGCGACCCCACTGAGGCTGCTCGCAGAGAAGACGGGAAAACCGAGTGAGGGCAAGACGCCGTTGGTGAGACTCAAAGGAGAGCCGGGAGGAGGCGCGGGACCAGGGCAAGGTCGTCCCACGGGGTGAGACTGCTCTGCTACATACAAGCTGCATAACTCTAGACAAGTTACTTAACGTCTCTGGGCCGTAGGGTCCCTATCTGAAAAATGGGAGTAATGATAGTAGCTATCTAGCATGGTTGTACTAGGAGTTAAGCAAGAGACAGACGAAATGGAGTTGGCAAAGAGCCTGACACACAGTGGGTGATCAATAATAGGCAACACCTGAGACTTGAAGGGGGCGCTTCCTCCGTCAGAAAAATATCCCAAATATCTGCAGACTGACTTCTCTTTCTTCAGCAACTCCGAGTCCCTCCGACGTCCCAAGACCCCAGCGGTCCCCGACCCGCGAGGGCCCCGGCCATGGCCGTTGGGTCCACTCACCGCCTCGCAGGCACACAACACGCAGCGCATCACCCCGAAGGGCTCCCCCAGGTCCGGGTGCCACGTCTCGTCCAAGGCATAGACCTTCCCGCCGAAGGAGCAGCCTGCGGGGACGGACTTGGCTGGCGGCAGCTGTCCCGCTCCTGCCGTGTACCCGCCCCGGGCGCTGCCGGCCGGGCCCCGGGTCCCCGGGCGCGACGCGCCTCGCGACCCCCGCCCACCCCTCCGGGCCGCCCGCCGCACCGAGCCACCTGCGCCCGGCGCCCCCTCCGGGCGGGCGCAGACTTGCCCCGAGCAGGACTCCCCGCCCGCGCCTCCCCCGGGGCGTCCCCCTACCTGCTGCTCCCCGAATGGGCAGCGGCTCCTTCTCGGGCCGGATGGGCAGCGCTGGGTGCTCGGGGCCGGCGCCGCGGGCCGGCCGGGAGCAGAGCAGCAGCAGCCCGAGAAGCAGCAGCGGGGCCGGCGGGGCCGGGAGGCTCGGCATGACGCGAACGGGACAGCTGGGGAGGCGGGAGGGAGGAGGGAGCTGGAGAGGGAGGAGGGAGGTGGGAGGAGGGCCGGGCCGGGGGCGGTACGGCGGGAGGGGGCCGGGGCTAGGGCCCGAGCTGTGCGGCTAGGGGCTCGTCGGGCGGCCGCGGAGTCGGCGCCGGGCCGGGCGGGGCGGGAGGAGCGGCCGGGAGGAGCGCGGGCGGGCGGGCGGCCGCTGACCCGGGCCGTACGCGGCTCTAGTGCCCCGGGCGACGGCTCTGGCCCGTTTTATGCCCCGCGCCCGGCGCCCCGGCCGGGGGCCTCCTCCTCAGCAAACGGGGCGGCGGCGGCGGCTCGGCGAGGGGCCGGGCTGAGCCCGGGGGGTCCGGCCCAGCAGCAGCGGCCCGGATCGCGAATGGGGGAGGGGAGGGAGGGGCTGGAACCGGGCAGGGGAGGAGGGAGGGGCTGTAGGGGAAGGGGGAGGAGAGGGGAGGGGAGGGACCAGGGGGCGCAAAGAGGGGAGGAGAGGCGGGTCTGGAGCCCCCCCACCCCAAGCTGGACCAGGAGATGCGTGTCCGGCCCAGGATGGGAGCCCCAGACCAGGGAGGGGCAGAGACTGCCCGAGGCCTGGGCCGGCCACTGGGCTAGGACTGGGTTCCTGCAAGAAGGATGAAGAATTGTCTTTAAGGATGACTACGTGCAGAAAAGGCCCGTCAACTCATCTTCGCCTGACGCTGGGCCCACAGCACCTCTCAAACCCCACACCACTCTCACTGCCTAGCCTGTGTCCTACCTCTTCTCTGAGCTCTCTCCTCATTCTACTGTTCCCCAGGATAGGAACTTAGCCAGAAGCAGATAGTATCCCCTTTCTGACTGGTGACAGCGTTTCTCTCCCTACTGTTACCTGTCCTCAGGCCCATCCAACCATCATCATCCCCAGCCTGACGCACTTTCCCACCCTCTTCCTTCACCCTGGGGACCCTCTGCCTCTCCACCCTACCCACAACCTCTTTTGTCTTGGTTTCCTGGTCATGACAGCCTCCCTGCCCCCTCCCACCCCCACTCTCCCACCATCCTCCCAACCATCCCGGCACCCTCCTTCCTAATCTTGGGAGGCATCTCGTCTGGCTGAACTGGAGAATTCCGGGATCTAGGCCATACTCTTTAGCAGACAGCCCCATCCTGGGGAGGAGGAGCAGGAGACAGCCTGAGGAAGAACTGGGGGGGAGGGGGTGATGGGAACAAGGTCAGGCCAGGAGGCCCCTGAGGACGGACTGTGGGGAGAGTGGGACTGAGGGGAAAGCAAAGGAACTAGAGCCAGGGCCAAAGGAAGAGGGGGGCCAGCGGGAGGTATTTGCGGGGGAGGTTCAGCAGCTGTCTTTCCTAAGACAGGGACACATGGGCCTGGTTATTCCTCTTGTCACATGTGGAGTGGTAGGAGATGGAAGAGGGAGAAAGGCCTGGCAGGCAAAGAGGGCACCGGCACAAAGATAAGTGGGCTTAGCCATCAGAGCCACTGGGCCCCAACAGAGTGGTACCTGAGCACAGCTTAATCCAGCACAGGCACCCCCTCAGCTTGAAGGCCTCTCAAATTGTCCAAACTGCTTCCTGGTAACACTGACCCCTGACAGGGTCTTCTGTAATACAGGCGACACCCACATTCCCACTTGCAAAGGGGGCATAGGACACGACCCCCAGAGGGTTATTGGCGAGAAAAGCAGGAAAGCAAGAGTCCTAGTAGATTTTAGCAGCAGGTGTGGTGTCCAGGGAAAAGAAATTTGGACAGCCAGGAACTGAGAGACCCACCAGTCTAAAGCCAGACCTCCATGCCTCTTCCTCAGGGACAAAAGTGTCCTGCCAGAATCCTCCTGGAAAAAACCTGTTTCCCTCCCATCTTCTCCTCCAACCAGGTCCCAGATTTCCCATCTCCTAGGGAAAGACAGACCCCCTGTTCAAATCCTCTGTGTGGCGTGCGTGGGTGGAGGAGCTGGGGCTCCGCTAGTGAACCATGGTCCAGGCAGGGGCTCCAGGTCCCGCGCGGGTGGGAGGAGAAGGCGTCACTTCCGGGGGCCATTGCCAGTGTCTAGTGGCTCCCTGCTCTCTGATTGGGCAGAAGTGGCCCGGGCAGGCGTGTGACCCCACTGCCCTGGAGGGGCTATGCCCCAACGCCACCTGTTTTCCTACCCATCTGCTCCCCAGAGTGCCGCCTGCTCCGCACCTGGGTCCTGGAGCCCTTCTCCACCCGGTGAGTGGCAAGCTAGGTTTGGAGTTAAGTGAGGGTAGGAAGGACAGGAAAGAGGAATTGGGCTCTCTGCTGGGGGAGGGGCAGGCAAACTGGAACCTGCAGGCACTGACCTTTGTCAAGAAGAGTGTAGCCTTCCCAGAATGGGAGGAGCAGGACAGAGCAGGGGTAGGGGGTGGGGTGCTGGGTTCTGAGGGACTGATCACAGACTTGGTGGAATACAGCACAGTCGCGGCTGGCCTCAAGGAAAGGGGACATGGGCCCAGGGAGAAAATAAGAAAGGAGGTGTTTTTTGGACTTAGGGAACATAGCACCAAGCTGGACACAGCCCCAATCCCCATTCTTACCCAGTCATTCCTAGTTAGCTCACGAGGTTCTGAATCCTGGGGCTGGGGAAGCTGGGCCAGGCAAGCCAGGGCCCAAGGAGAGGGTAATGGGAGGAGGGCTCATGCATGTTGACAGACCTACAGGAAATCCCAATATTGAATCAGGTGCAGGCCTCTTTGCACAACTTGTGAAAGAAGGAGGAAGCCATGTGTGGGGTCCTGCAAAGGAACCGGAAGGGGTCTGCAGAGGGGGCAGGGAGGAAGGTGCAAGCTAGGAGACAGATATGGTGGGTGTCTAAGGCGAGGTAAGCCCTGCAAGGTGGGCATCATCTCGCCCAGCATGTGCTCATTCCTGGGCAACTTGCTTCAGGAAGGAAGTTCCAGGACTGTTAGCCCATCTCTTCACCTGGTTAACCCAGTATTTCAGAACTTAGAGTGCAAAGAAAAACTCCAAGAGGCTTTGTATGTTGGGGTGAACAGAAAAAGAATGAGAGGTTAATTTCTCCTACACTACCTTCTCAATCTTTTAATCACTGACCTTTAGTAGTTAAGTTTCATTTTTGCCCAATTTCCCTTCTCAACCCTACTCCCCAAGCTACCCCTGAGCACATTGTACATGTTCGCTAGCTCCTCGTCCTGGCCCTGTATCCCATTTCCAATCTCTTCTCCAGGCTTGTGCCACAATACTTCCCTTCTCTATCCCCATCCCAGATTTTCTCCAACCAAACAGGGCTGCTCAGACTTTGAGGCCAATTAGATGTGTGTGTATATATCCTGTCCTGCTGCTCTCGGCAGGGGGCAGGGGCATCAGAGCCACCTCAGATGTCCTGAGGAACCCTGACAAAGAGGAGGTGCCGTATGCTACCATCACAAGATGATGTGGCAGCAGTCCGAGCTTTAGCAGTTCTAGGCTGGTCAGCATCTCACACCCTCCCAGCATCTGCTCCACCAGCCAGGCCGAGTGTAATGTTCATTATTCCTGTCACTTGCAGGATAGATTCTAGACCCTCCTCCTTGGCCCACCTGTGCCCCACCTGTGCCCCACCTGTGCCCCACCCCACTCTGCCCAGAAGTGCAAGAGCCCAAGCCGCCTCCATGGCCTCAGGACGGATTCAGGGGAGAGGCCCCATACAGGGAGCCACTCCAACCAGACAGCCTGGCCAGAATGGAGCTGACTGGTAAGAAAACCCTTGAGAGACCTAGGGCCAAATCAGAACTTGGTAGAGGGGAAAGAGAAAGGAGATGTGCTGTGGTGCGGGGGCAGGGGGACCTCAATCTCCCAGGAATAAGGCCTCTGAGAGGCAGATTCCCTGGATTTCAGGTCTGGGTCCTAAGTGGGAATTCCTGGACCACCACCCAACAATGATTTCTTCCTTATCCACCCCTTTCAACCTCACCTCTCCTCATCTAAGAATTTCTCCTCGTGGTCATGCTTCTCCTAACTGCAAGACTAACTCTGTCCAGCCCGGCTCCTCCTGCCTGTGACCCCCGACTCCTAAATAAACTGCTTCGTGACTCCCATGTCCTTCACAGCAGACTGGTGAGAATCCCCAAGCACTCTCCCCACTATCCACCTAACTGGTGAGATACCCTGACTCCCATCACTTCCTCTCATTCCCTCCAATCACTACTCTTCCAATATTGTCTTCGGTAAGACCACCACCCCCTGATTATCACCCCTTTACAAGGATTATGGTTTACAATCAAACCCTCTCTTAAAAGCTCTAGTCTGGTTACATTACTCATGGAAGCCTGTCCTGGTAATTGGGCCACCATAACCCCCTCTATTTCAGCGCCCTCTCCACCATCCCCCCACCAATCTTTTTCAACAGAGCCAGTGCCCAGACGTTAACCCTTTGTCCACACCCGTCCTGCTGCCTGCTGTGGACTTCAGCTTGGGAGAATGGAAAACCCAGACAGTAAGAAAGCCATCCTTTCCCTTGGTTTCCCGAATCCTGTCTTCATGTGTTTCCTACTGATTCCCATGGGTTTTTCAAAATTCCTGAACTCCCTAAAAAGATCTCACCTTCAGCCTGGCCACCCTAACCCAACATACATTCTACTATGGGGATATCCTCTGGACAAGATGATGGCTTGTGATCCAGTATGTAAAATAGAGTCAAAGTTGACCACCATGAAAAGCTGGATAGAAGTCTCTCATGGCCATGCTTTTGATCTATGTCTGTTCAACCTCTTAAGTTGGTGTGAAGAAGCAAGACTGATCTGTCATCCTCAGATGACACAAAACCGGGATGCACAACTAAAATAACAAAAAACAGAATTAAGGTTCGAACTGCTAAAAGGCTAGGTCAAAAACAAGGTGAAATTTAACAGAGATGTACATAAAATTCTAGATGTGAAAAGTAATTGAATAAAGTCCTATTCCAGCTTTCAGGCCACAGTGTCCCTACTTCCCTCATATAAACTTCTAGCCCTAGTACTTACTATGAAAAGGACCTGGGAGGGTTGGATTGACCCCAAACTTAGCACTGTAACAACATTATTATTGAAGTAGCTACTTAAAAAGGTAGGGATCATAGGTGGCTTTAGATGTTTAACATCCACATTGTAGAAATCTTCCTAAAAAACTCTATTCTGAGTGGACTGCACTTAAACTACTGCATTGAGTACTAGCCATCCTCTTTTAGAAACATGCTAATTTACTCAGAGGGACCATATTAAACTAGCATGTTTCCAAAAGGAGGAAAGCAACCTGAACAGTGAGAGGTTAGAAAATGTTATGCGAGGAATGGTTTAAAAAAATAATAAAGCTTGTGTGATTAGCTTGGAGAAGAGTGTCAGTCTTGTGGTAGAGCATGAAGTGCTTCAGTCTGAGACTCACTCAGGAAACCTACCAGGAGGGAGCACTGCTTAGAAGGTCAGCTCCTCTACCCTCAAGATCCCTAGAATTCCCTTGCTTCCCTCAGGTCTTCTGGGGGACTGGGCCAGGGAGGAAGGGTAATTGCTAATGATCCCTTGTAGTTCTAGCTCTGCCATTTATCAGCAAGCCCCTTCCCTTCATCTTTGTAATCTTTATGATGGTCTTATATCTACCTTAATTTTTTTTTAAATCATATGATCCTGGTTTTGTAGCAGAAAGAGTAGATTTGCAGCACTAGAAGCAAGAGGTAAAAGCTATAATAGGGCAGATTTCAGCCTAATGTAAGAAAAAAAAAAAAAAGAGCTTTTCTCACTGAAATTACATGTGAGACCAGGCTGCGTTACTGGACACTGGCGTTATTCAAGCAGAGGCTGATGACCAATTGTCGGGAGACTGAAGGAATTCCTGTACTGGGTGGGACCTAGGTCCTGTCCAATTCTCAGTTCCTATGATTCATTCTGCTGGCTACTCTTACAGGCTCCCCACCCGCTATTAGCATACCCTTTGAAGCTGTCCGCTTCTCTCTTCCATCTCTTTCCCAGGAGCAGACCAAGGCACAGGACGTTCTGGGAGCCGCGAGCCTTCTGCTGGAGGCAGTGATGGCAGCGCGGGGACAGCTGGGACCCACTTGCCTCTCATCCCTACTGATGCAGCTTTCTGGACAGGTCCGCCTCCTCCTTGGGGCCCTGCAGGGCCTCCTAGGAACCCAGGTGAGTCCCCAGTCAAGGGAACTATAGAAGCTGTCTTTCTTTTCTGACTCGGTCCCCTCAGAAGACCTGAGGGAAGAAAGGGGAATTTTAGAAATCTTGAGGGTGGAAGAGCTGACCTGCTAAGGAGTGCTCCCTCCAGCCACAAAGCCTGGGTTCTGGTACCTTATCTTTCCCACATAGACAGGGAGGCATGATATCTGGCCCAGGTCTCTGGCCTCAGGCCCATCCTCTGCCCTCAGCTTTCTGCACAGGGCAGGACCACAGCTCACAAGGATCCCAGTGCCATCTTCCTGAGCTTCCAACGACTGCTCCGAGGAAAGGTGCGTTTCCTGCTGCTTGTAGTGGGACCCACCCTCTGTGCCAAGCGGGCCCCACCTACCACAGCTATCCCGGGGAGCACCTCTCCATTCCTCACACTGAACAAGCTCCCAAACAGGACTTCTGGATTGTTGGAGACAAACTCCAGTGTCTCAGCCAGAACTACTGGCTCTGGACTTCTGAACAGGCTGCAGGGATTCAGAGCCAAGATTCCTGGTCTGCTGAACCAAACCTCCAGGTCCCTAGACCAAATCCCTGGACACCTGAACAGGACACATGGACCCCTGAGTGGAATTCACGGACTCTTTCCTGGACCCACACCCAGGGCCCTAAGAGCCCCGGATATTCCTCCGGAAACTTCAGACATGGACTCCCTGCCACCCTACCTCCAGCCTGGAGAGTCTCCTTCCCCAGCCCATCCTCCTCCTGGACAGTACACACTCTTCTCTCCTTCACCGACCTTGCCCATCCCCACGGTCCAGCTCCAACCCCTGCTTCCTGACCCCTCTGCTATCACACCCAACCCTACCAGTCGTCTTCTAGTTGCAGCCCACTCTCACTTCCGGAATCTGTCTCAGGAAGAGTAAGGTACTCAGGCACTGCCGACATCAGCATGGCCTCCCAAGTACAATCCCCTTACTCGGAGGAGAGGCCCTGGGAGACAACTGCAGCTATACAGGCATACCTCATTTTACTGCGCTTCATTTTATTATGCTTTACAGATACTGCATTTTTTACAAATTGAAGGCTTGTGGCAACCCTGTGTTGTCAGATGATGGTTAGCATTTTTTAGCAATAAAGTATTTTTGAATGAAGGTATGTACATTGCTTTTTTTTTTTTTTAGACATAATACTATTATGGTTAATAGACTACAATATCATGTAAACATAACTGGGAAACCAAAAAAAAAACAAAAAATTTGTGTGACTCGCTTTATTGTGATATTCACTTTATTGTGGTGGTCTGGAACTGAACCCGCAATATCTCCGAGGTATGCCTTTACCAGATTTCCTGCTTTCACCTGAAACCCAAAGCCCTGGTGAAGGGAGACATGCAGGACAGAAAAAGTATAATTTTTTACTACATGCCATAAAACTACAAAAGCTATTTTTTTTAACTATTAATAATGTTCACCAGAGCAGTTAGTTATCTCTGGTCTATTTTCTGCACAAATTTATAACTTACTATTTCTCTATATACTCTTTTTCATATGATAATTCTGCAAAGGCCTGGCCTGGCCTAGCTTCTGAACAGAGGTAGGGCTTATGACAGAAAAAAGCTTTGGTTTTCTGCTCAAAACTAAGGTTAGTCTCTTTGCCCCCTTTATTATCATTCTTAATGGGGCTCTGATCTCCTTTTCTTAGGAGATCCTTACTCTTGAGAAATGAATGAGAAGTCTCTCAGGAAAGCAGTTCCTACGCAATAGACAAAACTGAGACTGTATAAAGACAGAATAAACGAGAGGACCCAAAAGCTACCTGCAAGGCGAGGGGAAGATGTTCTTCTCATGGGCAACAGATCCCCCCTCCCTGAGAAAAAGCTAACAGGAAGCTTTGGAGAGCCTTACACCCCAGGTAAGGCTGTGCAGACGGGTCAGTCAGACAAGATGAGACCTGGATGTGACAGCTGAGCAAACAGCCAGCACTTCAGCAGCTCAGCAGGAAGCTTCACCAGGCGTGGGTTCCTGCCTCCCTCCTGTGGAGGTCAGGGGGAAATGCAGGAAGTGGCTTGAGTCAGTCTCCTAGAGCTCACACAGCAGGAGGGACAAGCATAAGTCAAGTGCAAGTTGAAGGCTCATTTCCCAATTCCCAGAAGTGTATAGTATCTAAAAATCAACCCTGTGTGACACCATAAACTCTGCCAGGGGACCTCTAGAAAAGAAGCCAGGCTTATGGGGCTTTCTGAATAAATGCCACCATGGTGCTTGGGAAGCAGAGGTTTATATTGCCCCAAGCACTCCATTGCAAAGGTCAACAATACCTCCAGAGGTGTCTGTAGGAAAACTAATGGAAGCTTTTTCCTCTCCCACCTCAACTCCCCAAAGGACAGGAAAAGTTAGCGTGTAGGTAGAAGGGCCAGAAAGCTAGGGTTCCAAACACTACCACAAAACCCCAGGGTCATTAAAGGCATTCCAAAACAGTAGAATGAAAGCCAGTATGTCAGGAAACTTATGCACATTATCTTTTTTAACACTCACACATCTCTATAAGGTAGGTATTATCATCTCTGCTTTACGGATGAGGAAACAGGCTCAGAGAAGCCCGGCAAGTTCCCAATGGTTTCACAGCCTGTGAACAGGAAAAGAAACACCCTAGGATGACTTAGTCTGGAGCCCATACATTCCCCAGTGTGGGGTGCACTGTCCAGTATATCAATCAGTGACTCTATTTATTGGAAAAGATTTCCAAGTCCTTACGGAGTACACATCAATAGTTAAAGCGTTCTGAGTAGAAAACCAAAGCTCTTGGTGGGGTGACCAATTTAGGCATCTCCAGGAGTCTCCCCCCCACCACCCCATGGACAGAACAGCTGCCGTGGAGAAACAGTCAACAAACGCACAAAGCTCAGAAGTGCCGTCCAAATCTCGGATGGTGTCAGTTTCCGCATGGGAGAAAATCAGTTCGTCCACACTACAAATTCCAGCATGGAGTCAAGAGAATAGTAAGTGGAAATTTTAACTTACTGAAATATTAAAGTAGGTTAAATTTAATGATCAAATGAAACATTTTATGGCACATGAAAGCCAGCACCCAGTACAAGAGATGCCAAAGGGACCAGAGACAAAGAATGAAGGGTTTTCAGACAGCTGAGAGACAAAGATGGCAAAACTGCAAGAAGTATGTAGCCAGAAAGTTCCAGGCATCCAGTACTGGCATTTGACTTACCCTAGGGCAAACGTAAACAACCCATGGGCTTCTCCAGTGGGAACTAACTTGCCTCTACTGAGCATCTAACCCATTCCCAAATCATTCTATCTGGCTGATTCAGTCCCTTCTTCCCTTTACAGAAAAGACAAAAAAACTGTTACAACGAGGACGCTCTTATCTCTATTCAACTGTACACCAGTTCTCTTTCTTCTGCCACCCCAGGGCAGCTAGGACAGTCTGCTACACTACCCCGCAAACTATTAGCTACCCTGCAAACTGTTATCGGTAATTAGGTTCTCCCTCTCCAAACTAAATCCATCCTTCTCCAACCCCTACAAAAAAATTTGACTGCACGGAAGAGGTTCTAGGATTCTATAAAAATTCATCGCAACTCCCACCTCATCTCCTAGTTCCCTCTCCCCTCACCCCCACCCCACAGTAAAGCAAAAGAAACACCTTTTCCTCCCCCCTGCAGAGGCCATTCATTTTCAACCCATTTCCCTAAATACTATTTCTAACACCTCCTGTGAAGACCCGAAAATGATGGGGAAGGAAATACCCCAGGCATCCCAGCAGGAGGACCAACTCCCATGGCAAAACCGGGAGATCAAAAGAGACAACTACTTAATACACACTTATGATCTTTCTGGATTGTTACCCTGAACTTCCCAGGGGAAATCAGAGTCCCATGTACTGTCTGAGACCTCAAATGTCAGGCTGAAGACCCAGCTCCGATGCTGGAGTCCTTGTAAGCATCACCATTTCCTCAACTTTGTTCTTCCCCCACTGATAAATCAGTGACTGCAGTCAGACTGCTGTATTGTCCCAGGCACTGGCACTGAACTGCCAAACCTCATTGGTATTGCTGCCCTGTCTACTTCACTGGTCTGTGAGGCAGCTCCCTGTTCAGTGTCACTGGTAAAAACCACCACCACTTACCCTCCCTCCAGGTCACCACTAGAATGTAAAGCAGAGAGCTAACTCCTCCACCTGCTTCCACAACCACCAAATCATTCTTCCTCTCCTCTTCAGAGTTGTGTCCCATGCATGTGTTGAAAAGCCTCATCTCAAAGCTTCCATAAAAATGACGAACATTTCCAGGCTATGCAAGCAACTCATTCAAGTCAACGTGATCTGACTTCCTGAGAAACTGAAAGTGTTGGAAGAACACAAGCAGAGCTCCTTGCCTATTCAGGATTCTATGCCAAATGGGTGGTGCCCTCAGGAGCCAAAAGCACAACACTCTCTCTCCCAGACAGAAAATCACATTGGAGGATAAATATTGGGGGTAGTCAGCCAGGAGACGGAAATAACCCTGAACCCAGATACCAAAATGTTGGGATAGATCCTACATTGACATGTGATCATCTTGGCTGTGGGCCAGAAACATAATATACCATAGGCAAACTGGAAAAAATGATTTTAAAATAAATGGAAAAAACTTCGTTAAAAAAGAGGGGAAAAGGGTCTGAAAAAGTAAAGTTTAATTTTAAAAATCATATACATAAAACAACTTCTGATTCATTTTAAGCTCTCCCACGGGGTCTTTTGCAGGCAAGTCAGTTTCCCATTGAGTCCAGACCTCCTAAAGATGCACCCACAGTGGACAGAGAGCCAGCCCCTCCTGAACAGGTGAACAACAGCAACTGCTACTCGGGCTTGAATGAACGTCCATGACCTGCATGACTAAGCAGCAAGCCTGGCTCCCTGGGTGGCTCAGAAGGCCAGTTTCTTCATCAGCAGATAAACTCGGGAATCCACTTCAAATCCATGCAGATTGTTGGCATCACCCTGCAGCCTCATGAGCAGGCCCCCATAGGACACGTAGGCAGAGCTGAAACAGAAGACCCAGTCCCATGAGTCTGAGCTCCAGAGCAACTGTTACTCAGCAGCTCTCCAACCCAACCTAAGAAAAAAAAAGGCATCCTTCTAGAGTTTTGTTATCAGGAACCAAATTGTTCTTTATATCGGCACAGGTGGAAAATATTTCATGCCCAGAATAAAGGAAATGGTCAAATCAATTAAGATATGTCCATTTACTGAAATGTTACATAGCTATTAAAATATTTAGGAATAGCTTAAAATTGACATGGGGAAACATGTTTTACATAACATTAAGCAAAAAGAACAGAACAAAACATTGTAATAAACAACATGAGCTCAAAGAAAAAAGTACACAGAAAAAAAAAACCCTAGAACATTCAAGAATGTTTATGTAAAAGATTCCCTCTGGTTATAGAATTATAGGTGACTTTTTTCCTTCTTCACGTTACTTCTCTGCTTTTCAAATTTCTTACAAAGGCACATGTTGTTTTAATAAGATTTTAAAGAAAGAAAAAAATAGTTGGGCAGAGAAACCAAAGAACTAGGGATTGGATTGCAGAGTAGCAAAACACACATACACACACACACACACACACACACACACACACACACACACACACACACACACAAACAAAAAGTCCTAGCAGTTTAATCACTTATGCTGCATTTAGTTCTTGGAGAAGTAACCTTCCTTGGCATTTCACACAGCTAGATTACCAGTTTCTCATTTGGACCACCAGGCCCTGAGGTCCTGACAGAGGGCAAAGTGAGCAATCTACATTTCAGACGAAAACTGTTCCCAAAACAGTTTCTTTCCGGGTCCCACCTAGGTCTGAGGTGCATGGGGAAAGAAACCCAGGAAGCCTGAGCATGGTCCAAATTTTCAGAGCATAGTCCAAATTCTCACAAAAGGGAGGGGGCGAGGGCTCTCACAAGACCGTGGAACTTACAGGCGTGTTGCTGCTTCAGTAGAAGTTTCATCTCCCTCAATCCTGTACACTTTCCCATACATTACATACTCAAATTGGTCAGCCCTGTGGAACAATAGTGGCAGTTATTCTTAAATGTAGTTAACAACAATAAGAGGCCCTTTAAAAATGGTAACTGGTAACTAAGTGCCAGCATCATAACAACAGGCACTTTCCAAACATAATGTCATTTAGTCCTCAGAGTAACCCTGTGAGCTGGGTATGACCATCGATATTTTACTGATGAGAAAACTAAAGTTGAAAGAGGTTAAGGTTGGACTTCCCTGGTGGCGCAGTGGTTAAAGATCCCCCTGCCAATGCAAGGGACACAGGTTCGATCCCTGGTCCAGGAAGATCCCACATGCTGTGGAGCAACAAAGCCCCATGTACCACAAGTACTGAGCCTGTGCTCTAGAGCCCACACGCTGCGACTACTGAGCCCCCGCTCCCTGCAACTAGAGAAAGCCCAGGCGCAGCAACAGAGACCCAACGCAGCAAAAAAGAAAAAAAGAAAGAGGTTAACGTTATTCAACAAATAAGTGGTAGCGCTGAGATGTGAACTGAGTGGGGCTCGAAAGCCTTTCCATCACACCAAACTCCCTCCCAAGACACAAGGCCAACAGAGCCTAGGTCATTCAGTGGTCATTTCCTCTGTCATCAAAAAGCCACAACTCACACTGTAATCACTGCTTTGGATAAACACCTGAATGTCTGAATTCTTAAGTGCAGCAATTTCCTTAAGGTTACATACATTCTGCCGATAATCATTTATTTTATGAATTAAGTAAGGGTCTTTCTATACCACTTATCTACTTAGTCCTCAGGCATATTTCAAGTACTCCCTGCTCCACTCCCTCACCTGGAAGGCCTATCATCTGTAGGGTTGTATTCACCATCATCCAGAGTACCATCTTCATACAAAGTACTGGCTATGACCAACCGGAACTTGTCACCTGAAAAATAACAGCAGCATCAGAGGGTGAAGAACAGCTGAAATGGCAAAAAGCCTCCTGCTGTTATTTATGTTCAATACTTACCCAAGTCTACAGGGTAAATCTGAATGTTTACATCTAATATGAGGTCCATCTTGAAAGATTCACTCTCACAATGCAGTCGAGACACTGGAGGGAAATAGGGAAAGAGTGGCAGAGGTCATTGCCTGGCCCAGGGCAGACCCTACAGCGCAGGGCAGACTCCTACTTTGTGGGGGATGGATGTAATAGAATACTCAATCTAACCCAACCTGTATCCACTGGCCTCTCATAGACGTGCAGGCTCAATCAGAACCACATATGCAGGGACTTCCCTGGTGGTGCAGTGGTTAAGAATCCGCCTGCCAATGCAGGGGACTCGGGTTCGAGCCCTGGTCTGGGAAGATCCCACATGCCACAGAACAACTAAGCCCGTGCACCACAACTACTGAGCCTGTGCTCTAGAGCCCACAAGCTACAACTACTGAGCCCACATGCCACAACTACTGAGCCCTCGCGCCTAGAGCCCATGCTCCGCAACAAGAGAAGCCACCGCAATGAGAAGCCCGCGTGCAGCAACGAAGACCCAACGCAGCCAAAAATAAATAATTTTTTTTT
>NC_041214.2:77055432-77083613 GCF_002837175.3 Physeter macrocephalus | reverse complement strand
CAAAAAAAAAAAAAAAAAAAAAAAAAAAAAAAAAAAAAAAAAAAACCACATATGCAAGAAGGAAAGGGGACACAACCTATGGCAAGCGGATAGAATCCCCAGAAAAGAATCAAAGATCCTCTGGCCAACAAATAATATCCAGGTTCTAGGCCTACCTAGGTGGTTAAGAAACAACCTGATTTGGGGCAAGTTATTCATTCATCCAAAGGTTTTGCCTTTCTGTGCCAGGTGCTAAGGGGATTATCAACTTGTATAAGAACTGGGTTTTGTCCCAAAAAACATCCCAGTCTCTAGGCAAAAGAAGAGACACCAAGGACAATTATTGATCAATGACAGAATAAAGAGTTGTCC
This sequence comes from Physeter macrocephalus, assembly GCF_002837175.3. NCBI lineage: Eukaryota > Metazoa > Chordata > Mammalia > Artiodactyla > Physeteridae > Physeter > Physeter macrocephalus. The sequence continues at coordinate 77,083,262 of NC_041214.2, read as the reverse complement.
ACCAAGCAGTCAACTCTAACTCCGAGAGGATTTCACAAAGAGCTAAAGACTGAGGGCAATGGGCTCTGAGGTCGGATTATTCGCTGTACAGCCTTGGGAGGGTTGCTTAGTCTCTCAGAGCAAAATGGGTAAGACACCACCTACCTCATGGAGGCTCTTGAAAGGAATAAGTAAGATAAAGTGTGTGTAAGGTGCACAGTACAGCGCCTAGCACAGAGTGGGTAGCGATTAGAAAGATGCCCGGAGAAAAGGCCATCCAGGCACCGGGCACAGCTTGTGTGAAGCCAGGGAGAGCGCGGAGTCTCCGTTTCCTCATCTGTAAAATGTTTCCTGAGAAAGGTCCCTACACCAAGACCTGCCGGTAGGGGTAGGCTACGTGAAATGGGTGGACTAGAGGCACAGGGGCGTGTCCCCGAGGAGATTAGCCCCTTCCCCCAAACAGCCCCTCCAAATCTTACTTACCTCGGTCAAACTTTTTGCCCTCCGGGTCAATGTCTTTTACATCAAAAATATCCTCAAACAGGATGCCCGCCATGGTGAGGGGGCCACGAAAATAGAGTAGGGGCTGAGCGCGCGACCACGACGACTAGGGGTACGCGAACCCCCTCGCGTGGAGGAAAAGAGAGGAGAAAGGAAAAAGCAGCGCTTGAAGAGCGGCGGCTAAGAAATACAATAACGCATGCGCACGGACAAGCAGGAACGCGGCCACTTCCGCCACCTATCTCTCGGGGCTTCTTAACTTCCGCCCCGAACGATTCTTTCAGAGAGGCTGCAGTATTAAGGGCGGGTCTCAGGTCCAAATAACTCCGCCCCGGGCGGCAACACGATAGGTCCCACCTCCGGCCGAGGCGGCGTCTTGCCGGCTCTCTCCAGTGGCTCTACTGCGCCCTCTTCAGAAGCCAGGTCAGGAAGACTGGAATGCTTGGGGGCCTACCCCAGCCCGGGACCTTGATCCTTGGCCCAGAGAAGCCCGGCCCGAGCCCTACCGTGCAGGTCCTCGTGCCCGCCGAGGGCACAGTCCGTGCGAAGGGCGAGCGAAGCAGAACCCCGCCCCCAGGGCGCTGGCCCGGCAGGGCTCAGGACCCAGCCCCTCCAGCTGGCACCTAGGCCGGCCCGGGCCGGCTCGGCCCAGATGGCTGTCACCTGAGCCAGGTCCGTCCAGTTTGGGAATTTGCCATGATGTCACCATGGGAAAGAGGAAAGCCTGCACCGTCCCCACCTCTACTCTCTTCCCTCACACTGCCCCTTCAGCAGGCATTAACCCCCACCCACTGCCCTCCTTGAGCACTGCCCCTTAAGCTCGGTTCTGCCCTTTCCCCCCCGCCACGACCCTCTCCTGGACAAGCTCTCCTATGTGCTCCTTCATCCTGACACTATCCTCTCCTACGGATACCACCTCTTCCTTTACATTGCCCCTTCCTCTAGGGTGCCGGCTCTCACACTGCCCCCTTCCTGGACACTGCTCCCTCCTCCTGGGAACCCCCGCTGCTCCCACGTGCCGCTTCACCCTGGTGCTGCCTCCTCCGGCACACTGCCTGTTTCCTGGGCACTGGCTTTTCCCCTGACACTATCTCTGACACTGCCCATCCACCTGTGCTCACCCCACCCTCTGCTCTACCCTTCTTCGGACCCTTACAGAGAACGCAGAGCGCCAGCAGGCCGTTCCCCCTTGGCGGCTAGACGTCAGCAGCTACTCGGATTTCTCCTTGGACCCTGCCAGGGAGAAGCGACCTCTGTCCCTCCACGCCCGACTCCCAGGCACCTAGACCTCCCTTCCCTCTGGCCTCACCCCTTCCCGTTCCCTCCCCACCTCCACCCACGCACAAGCCGAAGGCCAAGTTGCTCCAAGTGTACCTCCTTCGGGGAGCAGCGGAGAAGGCAAGGAGAAAGGTAGGGGATGAGAGAGACCGAGGGTCCCAGTTCCAAGCACCCCCCCTTCTGGGCCTAGCGTCCCCCTCCGAGTCCCCCCAGCTTTGTTTCTCACCCCCGACGGAGTGGAGGGGCCCTGCCAGGCCGGTCTGAGCCCTTGGCTCCTGCGGAAAAGCAAGAGAGGACGCCGCTCCTGAGAGATTGGGGCTGAAAGTCTGATTTAGACGGCTTGGCAGCCCCCGGCCCCAGGCCCTACAGCGCCCCGGCGAGTCCGGCCCCTGTCGGCCGGACGCGGAGAGCCACAGACACCGCCCAGCCCCTCCACGTGCCAGTGGACCCGCCCCCGCCCTGGCCCGGGCGCCTCTCAGCCACCCGCCTCGGCAGAGACTGGGCCCGGGCTCGCGCGTTCCAAGCGCCCCCTGCCGCCTCTCCCGAGCCCGGGAGGCGGCCCCAACGCGGACCCCGGCCGCGCTGGGCCGGCTCCCTTAGATGGGCCGGCGGGCGGAGCAGCACGGAGGGCACCGCCCTCGGCCCGCCCGCCGAGGAGGGGACGCGAGCGGGAGGCTGTGCCAGCGGCGCTCGCCCGCGGCCCGCCGCACTCTGCACTCGGCCGCCCGGGCTGCGGGGACGGGACGGTTGTGGGCGTGGGCTCTTCGGCCCGGGAGGCGAGTCCGGGCCATAGCCCGAGCCGCGGCGGGAGGCCAGAGGGCTGTGAGCGGAGATGGCGGCGGCGGCGGGGACGGCGGCGGCGGAGGAAGGGATGGAGCCACGGGCGCTGCAGTACGAGCAGACCCTGGTAAGTGAAGCCAGCAGAGCCCTGAGGAGTGTGCTCCCGGACCGCTGCTCCTGGTTACCCGTGGAAGCGCGAGGACGGGGCCGGGGGCCGGGGGGGTGACCTACCCTAACCCCGCCCCAGCCCTCTGAGCTGGGGAAACTGAGGCTCGAGGGCCTGAGAGCCTGGAGTGCTAAAGGGTGGAACGCTGCATGCAGGTTTCTGGCTGAGGCTGGGGACCTGCAGACGACAAGGACTTAAGGTGCCTGTTCCAGGTGTCCTTCCCTTTACTCCCCCCACCAACGTTTTCTTTGCTCCTCCCCCCTGCCACTTGGGTCCAAGTCTCAGCACCCTACTACCCCTTCCCAGCACCACTCACATGCTTGAACTTTCTCTCTCTGCACTGTATCTCCACCATCTGAGACATTCCTTCTGTCTCCACTATGTGCATGGCACTGCTAGGAAGATGATCAGACCCAAACCCAGCCCCGGCCCTTACCCCTGGGAGCTGGCAATCCAGCACTGGCAGGAACCCCTCAGTGGATTCTCTGGAAAAATGTGGCCTGCCACCCTGGGGCACAGGAGCCTTACGGGAGGATGGGTCAAGCAGGAGTTGGGACCTTTGCTCATCTGACTCTGGGTGTCCAGCCCCACCACCACCACCCCAGGGCTGTCTTTCAGCGTCATTAGAAGCAGGGGTCCTGGGGATCTGTGCCGACTCACAGCCACCACTGCAACTTAGTGTTTGAGAAACCTTTTGCCTCTGCTTGTGTCACTGGGGTGGGGGACCCAAACTCTAGGGAAGGGAGTGGGCCTTGTAACTCTTTTTTATCAGCGTGGGCCGGAATTTGCCCAGGAAGAAGGCAGGGAAGGAACTTCTCCAGGAGAAGGGGGCCCGGGCTGTATCTGAGGCTAGGAGGGGCCCAGTTACAAGAAAGAGTGACTGGATGAAACAGGATGACAGGGAGAGGTGGCAAAGGTGAGGGTGGAGTGAGGGTAGAGGGGTAAGCCTCTGCACAGGGTGGGATGTGTCTGTCAATCTGCGTGGGGCACTGGTCTAGCAAGCCAGGCACCAGCTACCTCTCCATCTCCTTCGCCCGGTCTCTATCTCTGGAATGAGTTCTCAGGGTCAAGCTCTCTCTCCCTGGCACTCTCTGCTCCAGCCTCTCCCTCTTGTCCTTCCGATCCCTTTGTCTTTCTCTCACTCACTCACCTCCCCCTCCTGTGCTGCCTCTTTATACTCTACTCTCTCTCTTTTCCTCCTCCCTTCTTCCCCTCTGGTTTCCTTCTCTCTCTTCTCTGCCCTTTCCCCTGGACTCTCTTTTCCCCCTCTTTCTCCTCTCCCTGGTTCCCTCTCGTCCCTTTCCTGTGCTCGCGCTCTCTCTCTCCCTCTCTCCCTCTTCTCAGGGTCAAGCTCTCTCTCCCTGGCACTCTCTGCTCCAGCCTCTCCCTCTTGTCCTTCCGATCCCTTTGTCTTTCTCTCACTCACTCACCTCCCCCTCCTGTGCTGCCTCTTTATACTCTACTCTCTCTCTTTTCCTCCTCCCTTCTTCCCCTCTGGTTTCCTTCTCTCTCTTCTCTGCCCTTTCCCCTGGACTCTCTTTTCCCCCTCTTTCTCCTCTCCCTGGTTCCCTCTCGTCCCTTTCCTGTGCTCGCGCTCTCTCTCTCCCTCTCTCCCTCTCTCTCTCTTTCCCTCCCTCCACCGCCCCCCCCCCAGCCCCAACAGGAGCCCTTTGTGTCCCGAAGCTCTGCGGGTGGCAGCCGGAACCTACTCCTCCCTGCCCCCCAACACACACCCAGCTTGGCAGGTCTAGCCACTGCTCGGCCACTCTCCGATCCCATCACCCCAGCATTCACGGTCACAGTCCAGCCATCAGCTTCTGCTATCCCCCAACCCACCACTGGTCTCAGGGCAGCTCCAGAATGGGGCTGAGGCCACCAAGCACTCTCTCCCCACCCAGAGAGGCTTTCCACTCCCAGCTGGGCTGGCAGGCTGGTGAGGGGTGGGTGTGGAGAATGGGGACAAGGGGATTAGGGTGGGTGGGAGGGTGCAGCTGAGTCGGTTCCAGGCCAGAGGCCCAGCAGGAACGTGATAAGGATTGGGGCCCCGCCTGTTCCTAGGCCCAACGCAGCTGCCCCCGGTTCCATGAGGCCCTTATTGTTACCCATATGCCCTTGACCATCCCCTATTCTCTGACCTTCCCTCCTCCCACTTGCAGACTGCCGTAGGTTTTTCCATCTTTTCCTCCTCTGGGGCCTTCCCTCCCACTCCTCCTCAGTGCTCTGCGCCTCCCCAGGCTTGTGAGAAGGGGACCGATTATTCTGCCACCCCCAGAGCTGTGTCCCTGTACCTTGGCTGTCCCCATCACTCCAGCCAGGACAGCCCCCACGATCTGCAGTGTGCATTGTTCCCACACCCCAAGCCCAAGTGGGAAGTATGGGTTCAAGAAGGGGTATATAATGTGGGGACTGGGAGAAGGGGAGTTGAGGCCCCAGGAGCCCTCCCTGCATCCCCACTCGGCCCATGTCTGCTGACCCCCATCTTCCCTATTGCTCAGATGTATGGCCGGTATACTCAGGACCTTGGGGCCTTTGCCAAAGAGGAAGCTGCTCGGATCCGTCTGGGAGGGCCTGAGCCCTGGAGGGGTCCACCTTCCCCTCGGGCTGCCCCAGAGCTTCTGGAATATGGACAGAGCCGTTGCACCCGATGCCGTAGTGAGACCTGGGTTGGGGCAGGGGACTTGGCTATGCTGTGCTGAGGGGGTCCGAGACCATTAGCGCTGCCTGGGGCGGGGTGGGGGGGGACAGGGGTAGGAGCACTTTGGTGCCAGCCTCCCCTTCTTCCCTTCCCTGCTGCCAGTCTGTACTGTACACTGCCATAAGTTCCTAGTGTCCAGGGTTGGTGAAGACTGGATCTTCCTGGTCCTGCTGGGGCTCCTCATGGCACTGGTCAGCTGGGCCATGGACTATGCCATCGCTGCCTGCCTGCAGGGTGAGGACAAGGGCTGGTGGGGAAGGGCTAGGGAGAACCAACCTGCCTCCTCTATGCCACACTTGTCCATTGACCACTTCCCCTGGCCAGCCTGACTGCCCCATCTTCAGGCATAATCACTGCCACTCCCATAGGCCACAACTTGTTGCCACCCCTGTCCAACTTACCCTCTTACCTATAGTGATCTTTGTCTCCGTGCATGCCCTCTAGTCCCCTCCCTACCCCTTGCGCCTGTGCTCTGTGTGATATTCCCTGGGACACCTTGTCACACCAGTATGTCCAGTGGCCAGGCGGGGACTGGGTGTGCACTTCAGAGCTCCAGTGGCACATCCTCTCCCCACAGCTCAGCAGTGGATGTCCCGGGGCTTGAACACTAACCTCTTACTCCAGTATCTGGCCTGGGTCACCTACCCTGTCGTCCTCATCACTTTCTCTGCCGGATTCACACAGATCCTGGCTCCTCAGGCTGTCGGTACAATAGAAGAGAAAGAGAGGGCGGAGGTGGGACCTCCTGAAACCGGCACATCGAATGACTCTCCTGGGATTGTGCCTTTCCAGGGTCTGGCATCCCCGAGATGAAGACCATCTTGCGGGGAGTGGTGCTCAAGGAATACCTCACCCTCAAGACCTTCGTAGCTAAGGTTATCGGGCTGACCTGTGCCCTCGGCAGTGGGATGCCCCTTGGCAAAGAGGTAAGTGCAGGTTGGGGAATAAAGGAGTCCATCAAGTGGAGGAAGAAGCCAGGCCAAGGTCAGGGTGTGCCCCTTCCCCACTCACCACCTGCCCCCACCTCCCAGGGCCCTTTTGTGCATATCGCAAGCATGTGTGCTGCTCTCCTCAGCAAGTTCCTCTCCCTGTTTGGGGGCATCTATGAGGTAAGGGGGACCCTGGGGGAAGGCAGAGGGGAGGGATGGGCTGCTGAGCCCATACTGACGCCGACTCCCCTTTCCGCCACTCTCGCTAGAACGAATCCCGGAACACAGAGATGCTGGCTGCCGCCTGTGCCGTGGGAGTGGGCTGCTGCTTTGCGGCACCCATTGGAGGTGGGCAGTCAGGTCAGCCCCAGCCCTGCCCTTGGGTCTGAGACAATAGGCCAGGCCCAGGCCTCAACGGGCGCTCTCCTTGCCCACACCCCACCCCCGCAGGTGTGCTCTTCAGCATCGAGGTCACCTCTACCTTCTTCGCTGTGCGGAACTACTGGCGGGGCTTCTTTGCTGCCACCTTCAGTGCCTTCATCTTCCGGGTCTTGGCAGTCTGGAACCGCGATGAAGGTGGGGGGACCTGGGGCGTGAGAGGAGCCCTGAAATGGCTCAGGTGGGGGCCTCCGAGGCTACAGCCACCTCGCTCTGTTACTCTGCTCCCCTTCAGAGACCATTACGGCTCTCTTCAAAACCCGGTTCCGGCTTGACTTCCCCTTCGACCTCCAGGAGCTACCGGCCTTTGCTGTCATTGGGTGAGGAGCTGAGGTGGGTCAGAGAGGAGGAGGTAAGAGAGGGGAGGCCTCCTTTCACCCAGGTGCTTGTTCCCTCTCCAGTATTGCAAGTGGCTTCGGGGGAGCACTCTTTGTCTACCTGAACCGGAAGATTGTCCAGGTGATGAGGAAGCAGAAGACCATCAACCGTTTCCTCATGAAGAAGTGAGTTGATTCTGGGGCACTTTGGGTTGTGTGAGGGTCATGGCCTGGGGGAAGGGGGGTGACAGGTGAGATGGCAGATAGTGGCCCAGTCAAAAATAGGCACTCAATGGCGTTTTCCAGACTGACTGAACATTTTGACTTTTATTTGAATTACCGGAAAATTGGCACTTTGGGATTTTTAGTCAGTGGCAGAGGGCATTTTGGATCAAAGGCTAAGGCTTCCTGTAGGCCCTTGGCCTGGCCCAGATAGCAGTGCTCCCTGGAGAATGTTTGAGTCTTAGTTCTTCCCTCATGGAGCACAGCTCTCTCAGTTGTGACCCTGAGGATTGGGAGTGGGGAGGCCTGAGACGTGACTTCTGTTGGGACTGACGTCCTTCAGGGAAGGGGCAACCAGCTGAACCTGCTCCCTCTGGCACCTTCGGTCAACTTCATGAGTGACCCCGGCTTCCCCCAACACCGACCTTCACTCTTTTTTTTTTTTTTTAACCTCTTCATTGGAGTGTATGTTGTGTGACCTTCAGTGTTAAGTCACCTCAGAGAAACAGAGGCAGAAGAAGCTTGAGCATAATGGGAGGCATCACGGCTCAGAGGTGTCCAAAGAGGGCTGTGGGGGATGAATTTTCTGCTGATGCTATGCACTTAGGGAGTCAGGAGCCCACAGAAAGGCATTTGGGTTCATTGTAACCCTGGATGGCCATCACCCTCAGAGACATCGTATCATGAACGGCAAAGGGGGCCTTCTTTCAGAACTGTGTGCTTTTATGTAAGAGCCAAGGCCCTCCTGTCACCTCAGCCCTGAGGTATGTGAGGGCACCCAAGCCTATCACCGGTCTGTAGTAAGTATTTGATGCTATGAAATCTACATCTCTAGACGCCTGCTCTTCCCGGCTCTGGTGACCCTGCTCATCTCTACTCTGACCTTCCCCCCTGGCTTTGGACAGTTCATGGCCGGACAGGTAACCCCAGGCAGAACAGGAACTTGTACTTTCCCTTGGGATGCATCCCTTCTAAAGCCAACAGTCCCTGCTCTCCTGTGGGCCCCTTCCCTTCATCCTGTCTGTCCCCCAGCCTGAAGGCACCCTGTTCACCTACAGCTGTCACAGAAAGAGACACTGGTCACCCTGTTTGACAACCGGACATGGGTCCGCCAGGGCCTGATGGAGGAGCTTGACCCACCCGGAACCTCACAGGCCTGGAACCCGCCACGCGCCAATGTCTTCCTCACCCTGGTCATTTTCATTCTCATGAAGGTGGGGCTCCTTACATATGTATAGCCAACATAGACTTACTAGGTGTGGGGCACTGTTCTGGGCGCTTTCCGTATGTTAACTCCTTTAAGCCTCACAACAATGCTGTGTGAAAGGTACTATTAGTACCCCTGTTTTAAAGATGGGAAGTCGAGGCACAAAGAGGTTAAGTAACTGGCCCAAAGTCACACAGCTCGATGGCAGGGTGAGGATTTGAACCCAAGCCACCTGGTTCCTGAGTCCTCCTTTCCTTCACCTCTGGGGGATTCCAAGATAGCTGGGAAGTTTGTGCCTGACTGATAAGCAAGGTAGGCTTCTGGGGTGGAGCTGGGAGCTGCCTGGGGCCAGGAGGCGCCTCTACCTGTTTGAACGACCTCCTGCCTGCAGTTCTGGATGTCTGCACTGGCCACCACCATCCCAGTGCCCTGCGGGGCCTTCATGCCTGTCTTTGTCATTGGTGAGTCCTCAGCTGCGGTTCTCCCAGCCTGCACCCTCTGGCCGCCCCCTGGCTGTCCCCTGTCTGCCTGGGAGTGGGTTTTGGTCCAGCCCCCCACCCCCCCCGCCCCCGCCCCCGCCCCCGCAGGGCAGTCCCCTGCACTGAATGACCCACCGGCCCCCTCCCCTACCCTCTAACCCTCTCTCTTCCTAGTGTCCCTGCCCACCCCCTCCACTACCTGTTTCAATTCCCACCCCCCTCCCTGAAGGAGCAGCATTTGGGCGTCTGGTGGGCGAAAGCATGGCTGCCTGGTTCCCAGACGGGATTCACACGGACGGCAGCACTTACAGGATCGTGCCTGGAGGCTATGCAGTGGTGGGTGAGTGCTGTCTTGGAAAACCCCTGGCTGGGCCTCAGGGCCAGAGGCTCTGGCGCCCCCTGCTGGCAGAAACCAGGCTTCTCCCGGCTGCAGAAGCCCACTCCCCAGGATTGTACTGGGCAGCCCAGAGGGTCCCTACAGGACTCGGGGGTGGGGTCATCTGGGGCCTGGGCACCCTGAGGAGACTGAGGGTGGCTGTCCCCAGGGGCGGCTGCGCTGGCAGGAGCAGTGACACACACAGTGTCCACGGCCGTGATCGTGTTCGAGCTCACAGGCCAGATCGCCCACATCCTGCCTGTTATGATCGCCGTCATCCTGGCCAACGCCGTTGCCCAGAGCCTACAGCCCTCGCTCTATGACAGCATCATCCGAATCAAGAAACTGCCCTATCTGCCTGAGCTGGGCTGGGGCCGCCACCAGTATGGAGGACTGGGTGATGAGGGGGGAGCGGTTGTGGGGCAGAAGGCACCCTAGGACTCCCTCCCACCCACCTCCAACAAGGTCTTCAGCCGGTGAGGCTGGGAGACCAGCCACCCTGTTCCCTCCTGGCCAGAGCTGCCCTTGTCCACTCCCTGGGGGAGCTGTGGCTGACCCACCCCATCAGAATGAAGGCAGTAGGTACACCTCGGCCCTTAGCCCTTGTCCCCATAGGCTGTGGGGCCTGGGATAGTAGTTCTCCGGGCTACCCTCCCCATGCTGATGGCAAACCACGTGCCTCTCTCTGCCCTCAGGCAGTACCGGGTGCGAGTGGAGGACATCATGGTGCGGGATGTTCCCCACGTGGCCCTCAGCTGCACCTTCCGGGACCTGCGGTTGGCACTGCACAGGACCAAGGGCCGCGTGCTGGCCCTAGTAGAGTCCCCTGGTGAGACCAGGAGTGGGCCCAGGTGCTAGGGTCATCTGCCCGGGTCGCTGCTCAGGAAGGGGAAGGGGCAGGAGCTCAGGACCAGTTTCCTTGGTTCCAAAGGCAGTCAGCTAGCAAACCCAGCCAGGGTTTTCCTCGGGAGTGTGGTCTGTGTCTGGGTGTGAGAGAAGGTCAGGGGGGTAGGAGGGCCTCACCCCCAGCTTCTGAGTCCTCCCACCTGCTCTATCCAGAGTCCATGATCCTCCTGGGCTCCATCGAGTGCTCACAGGTGGTGGCATTGCTGGGGGCTCAGCTGAGCCCAGCCCGCCGGCGGCAGTACATGCAGGAGCATCGAGCTGCCCGGACCTCTTCACCCTCCGATCAGGAGAGTCCCCCCAGCCCTGAGACCTCCCTCCTCTTCCAGGTGAGGGGAAAAGCCCCATGGCAGGGGCACCCAGACTTCCTAAATGTCATTGTGTAGACTGTTTGGGAGGGCGACTTAGAGGTGGTCCGAGGCCATGGGCTCCCCAACCCCTTCCTGCCTGTGCAGGTGAACACAGAAGACTCGGGCTTCCCTGCAGCACGGGGGGAGACTCACAAGCCCCTGAAGCCTGCTCTCAAGAGGGGGCCCAGCAACACCATGAACCTCAAGGAGAGTCCCACAGGTGAGCCCATCTGCTAGCACGATGGAGCCAGAGACCAGCCCCGGAGACACACTAGGGTCCCTGCTCAACCTTTTTACTGGAGCACATCCCAGCTAAGAGGCTGCCCAGGGGGGCCAGGAGTAGAACCAGGACGCCTCTCCCCTTGCCCTCCTCACCTTTCCTGGTCCTCTCCAGCAAGGATGACATTGCCCTCAGGGCCTTGTGTTTGGGAACACAGGGAACATGGAGCAGGCAGGCATCGCCCTCAGAAGCCTCTTCTGTGGCAGTCCGCCCCCCGAGCCTGCTTCAGAGGTGAGTGGTTAGAGCCTCTCCATCTGGCTCTTTCTCTCCAGCTCTCTCTCTGACGCTGAGACCACCTGTTCGTTAACCCTGCAGTGCCTGCCTCCACTCTCCCTGCCCTTCTGCCCTCCTGGATATCAGCTGTCCCTGTATTGTGCCCTTCCTCCCAGCCCCACCACTTTCCCTCACCTCCCTCCTCCCTATAACATCAACTCCTCTTCTCTCTGGTTTGGCGCTAACAAAGTTGGAGAAGTCAGAAAAATGTGACAAACGCAAGCCGAAGCGGGTCCGAATTTCCTTGGCGGTAAGTGCTCCCTTTCTTCCTGCAGCTCAGGAGCACTAGACAGGGGGGGCCGGGGTCTAGGCAGGGTAAGCTTCCCCTGAGCTGGTGAGATACACCACCTCCCCCAAGCCCCTAGCTGCCAACCTTCCTCCCTCTCTCCTAGAGTGACTCGGACCTGGAAGGCGAGATGACCCCTGAGGAGGTAAGGTGTGACTGGACTCTGGACTCTTCTTCCTGAGTGTGTTCAGTCATTATATTGGCTGCTGTCCCCATGGGAGGGACCATGGGGTAGGAAAAAGGGCAGGCCAACTTTCAAGGAGGTGAGAGCAGCTGTTGGCACTTTCTCCCTAACCCTCCTAGTCTTGTCCCCTCAGATTCTGGAGTGGGAGGAGCAGCAACTAGATGAACCTGTCAACTTCAGTGACTGCAAAATTGACCCTGCCCCCTTCCAGCTGGTGGAGCGGACCTCTTTGCACAAGGTAGGGCCAGAGGCCCGGGGCCGCCTGAGCTCTCAGGAGCACAGGGTGGGGAGCTAAGTCCTCCCACAAGTTTGGACTCAAGCCAGTGGGGAAAAAAGAGACAGCAGAGAGTGGGCTCTGTGCTGAGATGTTTTTCAAACACATTGCTTCAAACGATGGGAGGCCAGGAGCAGGGCCCCTTAGCCTCTTCCTGCCTATGGTGAAGCCAAGCATCATTTTTCTTCTGCTCAGCCTTGCCCCCAGGGAACTCTGGACCAAAGCGGCAACAAAGACAGGGCTGGAGCTGGGTGGAAGCCAGAAGGCCTCTGACCCTCTAGAGTCAGAGCTAGGCAGGAGGCTGCCAGCGCCTGACAAGGCTGATACACCCACGCTGAAAAAAATGGGTGAGAAATAGGCAGGATAAGGAAATCTAATAAACAAGCGAACAAACATCCAAGTAGGATTGGGGACACTGCAGAGAAGAGATAAACAAAGATGAGAAGTGCCTAGTGGGGGGCTTGGAATGTCAGACCCCAGAAAGTCTGACTCAGTGTAGGCCAAAGGAAAACTGGTAGAGACACAGGAAGATAGCTCAGCAGAAGGGCACAATGGCCTGCATAAATGCAGAGAAAACTGTAGTGCAGACAGGTTGGCGGTGGGTGAGGCTGACGCTAACGGAGGGCGGGGGCTCTCTTTGCAGGACTGCCTCGGCGCCCCCCAGAATGGCGCAGCCTGCATCATTGGGCACCTTCAGGCCTCTAAGCGAAGGCAGGGAGTACAGGCACACCCAGCAGGCTGCTTGGGCAAAAACCAGGGGGGTTTAGCTAAATTGTTGACAGATTTAACGTGCAAGCCTCTAAGCACATTAGACAGGGGAAGGGGAGGAATTTTCCCAAGGTCTGCGGCTTGGGCAGCTAGCTTAGACACAAACTGTGCCCAAGAGCCAGCCTAGTGCAGACAAGCAGGGCAGGAAGAACGAGGGACAAAAACAAAAAAGCAAAAGGTAATAAAGGCACGTATAAGCCTTTGGGCAAAGACCTCGGATCAAAATGAGTGGGGAACTGCAGTGCACTTGCAAGAAAAAAAGAACATAGGCCTGTGAATAATACATTTGGCTTTTATTTAAAGCCTTTCTTCCTAAGACCTCTAAAGCATTTCCATCACCTTACTTAATCCTCAGACATCACACGATGATGATGATAATGCTGACATGTTTTTTCTAGTGCCTGCTACATGCCAGGCAGTGGGCTAAGCTCTTCACATGTTTAATTTAATCCTCACAACCACCCTGTAAGATGGGTATTGTGATATTCTAGTTTTTCTATTCTAGTTTCTATGAGGACATTGAGATTCAGAGAGGTTAAGCAGGTTGCCCAAGGTCACGCAGCTAGTAAGTAGCAGAACTAGGCCTGGAATCCAAGATGGTCTGACCCAAAAGCCTGTGGATTTAACCATTTTAATACACAGGGAAGCTGAGGCAGTGAGGAGGTTACTTGCCTGAGTCAATATAGCAGAGTCAGGCCCAGAGGCCAGATTTCCTGGCCCCAATCCCAGGCTTCTTTCGGAAGGCGAAACTGATCCTCTCCCTGTCAATTCACTGTTCCCAAGCCCAAGAAGTATGGGCCCTCCGATGGGCTCCCTGGTGTCTAATTAAATGAAAATGAAAGAGAACAAAGTAGGTGTTTGTTGCAAACTTAAAAATCGAGGAAGAAATGAAGCCTTTGAGGAACCAACTAACAAAAGTACAAAGAACTGAAAGTGATAAGAACATACAAGATGAGAATTCAGAATGTCCTTGTACGCCTGAGGAGTCAGTAAGTAGTAGCCCAGTGAAGTCCAGGAAAGGAACATGCAGAGGGAAGAGGAATACACTGGAGACTATTTAGGAACCTGTGCAACTGGACGTCCCCGTACCATCAGAGTGCCTCATTCATTCAGGGCCGCCTGCAGAGCAGCAGTGGGTGGAGGGGGGAAGCTAGAGTGCCAGCGGGCTGAACCCGAAACCTTGTCACATTTCTTAGCCTCTGTGCCTCACTTTCCTTCTCTGTAAAATGGGATCATTGTGCCAACATAGGTTTTTCTGAGGATTAAAGTTAATAACATGTGAAGCACTTAGAACAGTGCCCAGCACATAGTAAGTATTCGATATATGTTAGGAATTACTGCTACTACTTATACTGAGAGGTGAACAACAGGAGACTTTAAAAGATGGTGTCGTGAGGGAAGGGCTGAAGCGTGGAAGAAATGGATGTTCTCAGAAAAGGATGTGATTATCTGAGGCTGGAAGCTGGGGTGCCTGGCAGCATCTGAGGCTGGAAAGACAGGCTGAGGCGAGTTTGGGAAGGGTCTTAATGGGCCATTCTGGGGAGTCTGGTGTCTAACTCAAGTTTGGGAAAGCTCTTAGGATGGCAGAGCCAAATTGGAGGGAAGGGAGGCAGAAAGCAGAACCCATTAGGATGTTGCAGCCCTGTCTGGTAAGGATGGTGAGGAGGTTGGGGGGAATAGGCAGGATGTTCAGAAAGTCAATCAGTAAGGCTTAGTAGGACAAGTGGTTTGCAAATCTAAAAAGCATATAGTCTGCCAGAAGCTCACGCTGATTAGGATGGTGGAGAATAGAAAATCAAGGGGAACTATTTAATAGGATCCTTGGGAGAAGCTGAGAGGGATTATTAAATGATAAGGAGGCAAGGCTAAGGGATTATTGAAACAGGAAATATAACGATATGTTTCCCTCTGAAGTCTTATGAAGTAATTAAAGATAACTTGTAGCACATAGGATTCAAGTTAGATATGAGGAGGAACTTGCTAACCACATAACAGTTAAGACATAGGCATGGAATGAGCACAGAAAAGTGTATTCTAAAACTGAACTTTTATCTCCTTTTATAATGACTGTCATGTCTTAGATGGAGAATTTAGCACTGTATAATAAAACATTTTTAAAGTGTTAAGATGATAACAGTGAGTTCTGAGTAAGTGATACTCAGGAAGCTGGGTTATTAATGCCCATTTTGATTCAAATATTAAGCCAAAAGGCTTACAAGTAAACTCAAAACAGTGCGATAAATGATGGGCCAAAAATTCCAGGAACTGCTGAGTCAGTAGAGTGTTTTTCAAGACATCTGGCCCAAGAAAATCCACTTAGAGCACAAGGGGAACTGCCTGACAATTTCTGAACCCTTGGTGATTACATTCGAAAGCCTGCGGGGAGGGCCCGAAGCAAGAAAAACATGGGGGGATGGGCGTGAGTGTTGTCCCCCTGGACTGCAAGCTACATCTCAAAAGGACCCGGGATGCTACTTGGGCCCCAGAAAAGGCAAACTGTTTGAGAGATGTAGAGTGCTGCAGGCCAAGATTGGAGAGGTACCAAAACTGGCCAGCCAACTGAGAGCCAATGGGAAGCGTGTATCAGCCACAGAGGTTAGTTAGAGGCAGAGGATTCAGGGCCAATACCCCTAAGGGGGAGTGGGGTGCATGTGGAACTCCGGTCCATGACTAATTGGACAGCTGCATGGGACGACTGGGGCTGTGCTTCCTCCTTCTATAATGTGATGAAAAGTGAGCTGGGGCTGCAAGGCCACTTCTTCCTGATGACCTTGAGTGAGTCACTTCAGCTCTGACCCTCATGTTGCCTCTCCTGTAGAATGGGTATCATACTTAACTTCTCAGGACACTACTGAAGTTAAATGTTAATGTAGGAAAGACCTAGCCTGGTGCCTGGCCAATCATCTGATGTCATATTTCAACAGTTGTTCTCTCCTCTGTCCTCCTTTCTAACGTGGCACAAAGAAGCCTTCCTCTGTCCCTTGCTCCATCAATGTAAGCAACATAAAGATTCCCACTATCAAGTTTCTGAGGCCTGGTTACAGAAACATTCTATGGTTCTTTTTCCTCCAGTGGTTCTGTCCCCTTCCTTACCATCCATCCTCACACCTTCTACTGCCCCCCACCACCTTGTTCTGGGTCCCTCTGGCCTATAATCTAGAGCTGTCCCCTCATACATCAAGTCCAATGTGTTTTCTCCCCACCCCACAGACTCACACCATCTTCTCACTGCTGGGAGTGGACCATGCTTATGTCACCAGTATTGGCAGACTCATTGGAATTGTCACCCTAAAGGAGGTGAGATGATAGTGACCACTTCCACTTCCAAAAAGGCTCAGAGGCTTATGTCCAGCCACCTGGGGAAGTGCTGGGGAGGAGTCTGAGCAGGGAGCTCCGAGTCCACACATCTGATCCTCTCACCTTTCCAGCTCCGGAAGGCTATTGAGGGCTCTGTCACAGCACAGGGTGTGAAAGTCCGGCCGCCCCTTGCCAGCTTCCGAGACAGTGCCACCAGCAGCAGTGACACAGAGACCACCGAGGTGCACGCACTCTGGGGGCCCCGCTCCCGCCACGGCCTCCCCCGGGAGGGCAGCCCTTCTGACAGCGACGACAAGTGTCAGTGATCCCCTTAAGGGGTGGCCTGGGATGGCAGTGGCCATGGCTCTCGGCCCAGATCCTGCAGCTCTCCTGTTCCTTCTGACTTGGGGAAAACAGGAGCTCCAGCCCCGCTTCCAGACCTGGGGTGCTAGCTTCTCCTGGCTCATCCTACCTGAAATCTGACCCAGTGCCCACCTGCGGCAAGTGTTCCAAGGGCAGGAAGGTCGGCACTGCCCTGACAGGGTGGGGGTGGGTTCACTTGACCCCTGCTCCCCCTTTGAGGAAAAGGGTAGAACTAATATGGGTTTATACTGGAACCTCCCGTGACCAGATGTATATAGAGATTTACAAAGATTTTTATATTAATTTAATAAAACAAATTCTTAAATAGAACAAAATAAACACCTAATGAGCCACTTCTATGCAGAATGCCTGTGCCCACCGGCTCTTGTTCTTACCTTGGGCCCTCTCACCTGCCAAAGCCTACAAGGCTCCAGATTCAGCAGCCACCCACCCCCTGACAGCCGTAAAACTCCAGAGCCTGCTGTCCGTGGAATGCAGGGTCTGCAGAGGCCACCACCACCGCTTGCTCATCAACACACTGGTTGGGGCGCAGTCCCCCAGTAAGGTAGCTTTGGCCTTTTGTTCAGCCAAGAAAGGCACTACCCTCTTTCCTCCCCAAGGAGAGACGTTCCCTCATGACTGTCACTCGTTGGCACCATTCCTGCTGACAGCTGCCCGGCCACCCGTGTGGCCCCCTTGTGGCCCTCTCTGGAAAAACACCCAAATCACGGCTCCGTGGCAACCAGAGCCATCCCTTCTTCCAGCTCCACCCTAAAGAGAACTCTCGAGTGAATGGGGCAGCCCCCAGGCTGAGAGCCACCAGGACCCTGCCCACGTGTCCTACAAGTAGCTGGGAAAGGGCCCAGACCCCGCCAGGGGGGGCAGGGAAAGGGCCGAGAGTACAGGCTTTCATCATTCCAGTGCCTCCCAGAGAAGATCCGACTGAAAGAACAGACCAAGACCCCTCTTTAGGAAAAAGAAGATTTAGAGACGATGGACAGGTGAAGCACAGCACGAGCCCAGCTGGGCGAGGGGCCCTTGGGGGGACAGCTCAATCCAGAGGCTCCAGGAGGGTCAGAACCAACCCCCCACCCCGGGCGGGGGCAGTTCTGTCAAGCACTACACATGGACTTGGAGGTGAGGAGAGAAGCAGAGGAGAGGCAGGGGGAGGGGCGGGGAGGCAGGGCTCCCTCCCGTTCCATCCCACACAGCCCAGTCACAGCTGCCCCCGTAGGGATTCACATCACCCGAGGGGGAAATGTGCACGTGGTGGTTTTGATTTAAGAACAGGAACATCACTGTCTGCCACAGCTGTAGCCATGCCCCAGGGGCCCCGGGCAACCCCCGGCAAACCCCAGGAGTGGGGGCAGGACATGCGCCCCCAGCCTGGCCCCTGCCTCCTCTGAACACTTTCATGCAAACACACAATGGAGGAGTGAGTGCTCCCAGGAGCCCTCCAGGCTTTGGAGCTCTGCTGGAAGCCTCGCCCGTGCTTGGGCACAGAGGCTCTGCCCCCAGCAGCGGCCAGGGGACACATGCCACCACCGGGCATGATTTGGGTCACTGTTCCTCTGGCTCCACCTCATCCTCGTCTAAGGACACCACCCCAGAAGAAGCTACGTCAGAGGCTTGCCGCTGCCGTTCCCAGCTGCTCGCTGGCGGCAGGCAGAGCGGCTGGCAGTCCTTGCAGGGGGCTGGCTCCTCCTCAGCGGGAGAAAGGCAGGACTCTGTGAGGGGCGAGTTGTAGAGCGAGTCCTGGGCCTCCAATGGGCCCAGGCTGCGGAAGGCACTTTCCCGGCTGTGGGGCAGTTTGGCGAGGAGCAGCTCGTCGCCCAGCAGCTGGGAAGCCAGGCGGGCGGGGGAGCCCAACAACCCATCCTCCAGGCTGCACAGACTAGAGCACAGGGTCTCTGGGGACACGGTCTGCGAGCAGTCGCTCTCGGGTTCCACGGAGCCCTGGCGCATAGGCCGGGAGAATCGGTGGCCGGTGAAGAGGTCCTGGAGGTGGGGCCCCAGGGGCAGCTGCCCAGCCATGTCTGCAGGGGGAGAGAAAGAAGACAGCCCTGCTAGCCCCACTTCAATTGGCCAACCCGGAATGGAAGCCGCATCCTCTCAGCTCCACCCTCACAGGAGCCGAGTAACTTGTAGCAAGTCACTTAACCTCTCAGTGCCTCGATTCCCTTAATGGTGAATTGGGGGTTATAAATTTACAGGGTTCTTGAGAGAACAACAGACTCTGGTACACGGTATGAAACAAAATATACCGGGATACCATACATGGTGCAGGTTGTTCACTGCACAAGGGGAGCCTGTCCAAGGCAGTGAGTGAGGGCTGAAATTCAGCCCTCTCTCTACCCACCAAGCAACATGCCCTAGCATGGGTCTGTGCCCACCAGATAAAGACATGCCTTTTTCTAATTTGCACAAAGATTCCACATAGGCTAGTAGTGGCCTTGGATAAATGTTAGTTATTATCATTATACCAGGAGTCAAAGCAGGCCTGGAACTCAAACAAAAACGCTTGTGGTTCAGGCATCCAAATCAGTCCCCTCTAGACCACAGCAGCAGTCTCCAATCTGC
The DNA here is from genome assembly GCF_002837175.3 of Physeter macrocephalus. Lineage (NCBI taxonomy): Eukaryota > Metazoa > Chordata > Mammalia > Artiodactyla > Physeteridae > Physeter > Physeter macrocephalus. The sequence continues at coordinate 77,064,337 of NC_041214.2, read as the reverse complement.
TCTAATGTATTGCCCACCTTGGAGAACTTGTTAATTAGCTGGAGGGGTCGGGGCGGGTGGAGGCAATCTTCAAAGGCAAAGAGGTGGGGGGGAAGGTGGCCTGTGAGGTTTGAGCCCAGAAGCTACAGAGAAAGTCAGCCATGTGGTTCAGAGAATGGAAGATGAAAGGAGGGCCTCTGCACAGCTGCACGGCCCCCCACAGGGTCTCCTCTGCACGCCCTGGCCCAGAGAAAGGTCCACAGGCAGGCCTTGGCTGGAAGGCAAGGATGCTGAGCTGGAGCCAGCGGCCCTGTGGGCAGTCCAGGCCCAGTAAGCCTTCCTGTTTGCCTGGGGCCCCAGCCTGGTGAGGAGCTGTGCTGCTGCACTGCGGCTCCTCTGCACTGCCACAGCCAGCCAGAAGCGGACCCTCTCATAGAGCAGCTGCAGAGAATGTATCAGTGAGGTCTCTGGGCCTTTTTTTTTTTTCAGGACTGCAAAGCCCAACTGCACAGACAGGCAGAGAAGGCTCAGCACCTGTGGAAGAGGAACCACCCCATTTCCAACTGCTGACTGCCCAACCACAAGCGTAGATAGCCCTCCTACCCCTTGAATGTCAAGGACTGCCTGGACAGAGTCTGTCCCTCTCCTGTCCCCTTCCACAGCTTGAGGACATTCTGGATCTCCCCTTCCAAAACAAAGGCCAAGCTCTGAATCACAAGGCCTATCAGGCAGTTCCACCCCAGCTGGCAGCACTAGCAATGGGATGTCCCCTCACCTGAGTCAGTTCCCCCAGCAAAGTCCTCATCATAGGATTCATCGGTGGAGTCCTCACCATCCACTGATGACCATGCCCGGAGCTTGGCTTCTGCAATGGCGAATTGCTCGGCCACTCCTGAGAGGAAGGACACAGAATTTGTTTAGCAGAGAGGATGAACTAAGACTAGGACTCAGCTTGGACACAGAAGAGGGTAGACACAGGGGTGTAGAAAGACTCCAACCCCCACATCAGGCCCAAGGAGAGGCACCCGAGCATCCCTACGATAAACCCACCTGCTGCAAAGCGAGCCTCTTGTTCACCCTCACTGAGGTCTGAGTAGGAGGAAAAGGCTGATTCTAGGGCAGCGGGCGAGTCACTTGGCTTGCTCCAGCCCTTCCACTCAATGAGATGAGCAACTCGGCCCTGGGCCATGGCAGTGGGCTTGGTCACGTGGTCCTTCACTACCTGGGAAATACCTGAAGGTGGGGCAGAGTGAGGAAAGCTGGTAAGGGGAAAGACCAGGGAGCATCTGGGAGGGAAGTGGTAGGGTCCACATGTGCCCTTGGGTGGGAGGAGGGGGCTGGGATTCATCTGAGAAAGAGAGGAAAAGGGAGATCCCAGCAAGAGCTCACAGGATACAGTCCCCAAGGGCATGTGCAAAAGGGCAAAGAAAGGACCAAATGGCCAGAGGCACGGGAGGGGGTGCATACCATGCAGGGAGGATCTGGCCAGCGCAGCGATCTCCTGGATAGTTAGGGCTCTTCGGGACTTGGGCAGCATCGCGACTGTGTCTCCAACATTCACCTTGGGTGACAGTATCAGAGGGTGAGTGCCCCTCTGACAGCAGTGTCCCCCAGATGCCCAAACTCCACCCAAGGCATCAAGCGGATGTGGGAGCCGAGAAGAGATGCCAGAGCATCTCAGATGTCCCAGTGGCTGCTGGGATATGTAAGAGGGTAAGAAGCCAGGATCAGCAAACTGTGTCCTCCCAGGGAGCAACAGAGACTCCGGCAGTCCCAAAGAAGCAGAACTGCAGCTAACCCTCCACCGTCCCAGCTTGCAGAGGGGAGGGAAGCAGGTTGGCAAGTAAACGGAGTGGGGCCTTTGAGAAGAGCAAAGAGGAGGGGACGAGGGTATGGGAAGAACTTCCTTCAGGTCCTCTCCCCCTTGCCCCTCTCCTCCTCTGTCTTCTGACCCCCATTCTAGCCGTTTCTAGAGCCTACAAGGGCCACAAACTCAGCATGACCAAAACCAAGCCCAACACCTTCTCCCCATATCTGGCCCTGCTTCCAGACTTCCTGACTTTGCATCACCCCACCATTCGCCCATTCAGCCTGGCTCCAAACCTCAGCTCTCCCCTAAGACTTGCTTACCCATATCTGTTGTTAAGACCTAATGATTCCATCGCCAAACTGTCTCTTATACTACCCTCAACCTTTCCACCCCCACTGCCACTGCCCTTCCTCAAGGGCAAGCCCTCAGTGCCCCTTGCCCAGATTAGCACAAGTGGTGGTCCCCCAAGTTCCAACTCACGCTGAGACTTGGAACACGCTGTTGTCTCAGCCTGGAATGTTGTGTATGTAAGTGTTCCCCTCCCCACTTCCCATGACTGTCTGGCTCTTTCTCATTTTTGGGGTCTTGGCTGAAATATTACTCTCTCAGAGAGCCTTCCTGGCCACCCTACCAGTAGTCCATCCTCCCTCTGTAGTCTGTAACAAGTCACCATCCTCAATCAACGTACCCTGTGTGTGTCATTTTGGTCTATTTCCTGTGTTTCCTTATTTCTTGTTGATCTTTAGCTCTTTGAGGAATTTGGTCTCTCTTGGTCACTGCTGCACCCTTGTGTTTAACACGGTGCCAGGTACACAGTAATCTCTCAAAATACATAGGCTGAATGAATGAGGCAAAGTATAAATGTAAATAAATAATTTTCCTGGAGTGCAACTGGTCACAATATGTCCCTATTTAAAATTTTTCCTGGACTCCTCCAAGGCCCAGTGAAGCGCAAGCTTCACAGTCAGGCACTGAAGGAACCCACTCCTTGAGGCCCTGGCCTCCTTCCAGGCCTGCTTGGAATCCACCACTGATCTCCTCTGCCCAGGAAAAGTCCACTTCCCCACCTTCCCTCCAGGCAAAGGAACGCAGCTTTCCCCTGGGCGAAGAATGCCATCCTTGCCTGACAAAATGCTCCCTACCATTTAAGGCCTGACCCTCAAGTGCCACCTCCCATTATATTTTCAGTCCAGTTTCTCTCTCTGTCCTCTTGGATGCCTGCAGCCCCACCTCAGCGATGCCCTTGCATCTCTCCTGAGGGATCTTGGGATGGCAAAGCCTGAGTCTGATTCACCTGGGTTCCTACCTCCACCCTACCCCTGGCTCAGCGCTCCTTGGCAGCCCAGGGAAACGTTTCCCTCAATGAATGAATGAAGTCAGAGGCACACGCCCCCTCCTCGGCATTGCCTAGCTCTCCTCCGCTACGTTCCCACCCCTCAGAAGAGGGACTCCACCTGCCCCTGGACCTCAGGCCCACCCTGTCCCTCCCCTTCAGTACCTGGCTTACAGGGCCCCCAGGGTGGTGCCGGCAGCTTCTGGCCAGGACTGGGGGGAGGAGCACCTGGTGGGTGTTTCCTGGCTCGCCCCCCCTCCCACCCATCACTCCCCCCAGCCACCGCCATCCTTGCCTGCGCTCGCGCAGCTGCGGCCCAGGCCCAGAGAAAAGGTGTATGTCTCCCTGGCAACCCATCACCATGCAACAGGGTCTCCAGGGATACGGCCCGGGATGCGCTGACGTCAGGGCCCAAGGCGCAAGCAAGCCCGCCCGCTGGCACAGCGCCAAGCAGAGCAGACCGGCATGGGGGCGGCCTTGGGGCCCCGCCGGCCGGATAGCGCCTCCGCTCGCTCGCAGGAAAGGGGAGCCAGGAGTAGGCTGGCGAAGCGGGGGTGGGGCACACTCTCCCCACTACCAACACCGGGGGCCCAGCACCTCTGGCAAGTCCTGGCTGTCCACTGAGGAAGGGCGGGAGGACCGGCTCCAGCCTCGGAGGGTCCGAGCAGATCCCAAGGAAGATAGAGAGAGGCCCCGAGGAAGTTCGATCCACTCCACAGCCCACGCCGGATCCGAGGCCACTGAGGGGTGGGGGGAAGGCTTTTCAGGGGGGCTCCCACTTCTGCCGAGATCCCCATTTTCATCCGGGGTTGCCGTTCCATTTCTCCATACCACCTCCCCCACCTCCCAGAATATAAGCATCCACCTGGAGCGCTCTGCAAGTCTGAAAGCCCCCATCCCACAGCCCTGAACTTCAGGCCTCCGGGGGCCCTTTTGTGGCAGCCACTCCCCACCATCCTCCTCAAGATATATCGTGCCATCAAAGCCCTAGGTATGAAACCTAAACTTTGATAAATTCGGAATCTTTTCAGGTTTCTCAGCCTACCCATGCCTCTTGGAAAGCACACCACAGTCTTCCACCACCATCACCACCACCACCACCACCACCACCACCAACATGGACCCTTTACAGGCTTGCTCTGGTTCCTTCCTCTCGCCAGCCACGCTTGTGCACAGCCCTTTACTCTTCTTTTCTGACAAACCCGTGATTTTTTCTGACTTTCGCCCCAGTCCCCTAAGGCTTTTTCCTAATGCCCTGTCTGGCCCCAACTTGGTTGCTCCTATTTCAGTCTGGTTCCCAAAATCTAAGCCAGAGTAATTTTCCTCTTGCCACATAAGCATCCTACTCCTCAGCTTCTCATCACCTCCCAAATCACATCTGCGTCCCTGATCTCACCTCTGCGACTTGTCTGACAAGTCCATCGTCCTCCAGGCCCTTCACGCTGCCACAGAAACATTTTGCCCAGCACAGAAATCATAGGCATGCTGGCTGTGTTGATGCAGAGAACCAAAAGCCCAGAACTGCTCCAGGCTCAGCTCCCAGTTCTATTCCTATTTTGGCTCCGGATGCTGAGCCAGTCCCCTCCCCACTTGGAACCTGTGCCTAGTCACATAAGGAGAACACTTCTGCCTCATGGCTTTGAGGAGGTGGGAGTGCCAGGGCCCAGCTGAGCTCTCTGGAGCTCAGGGAGATGAGGCTCATCCCCTAGACAGTGCCAACAGGCAATGTACATAACAACTGACCTTTAGCTGGAGCAGCCGTCTCTGTCCCTGAGCCTCAGCCAGCTGGTGGTCCCCAGAAATGCTACCAACCAGAAGGAAGACACAAGGTTACAGGCCATCCCTGGCCGCCAGCTGGTACCTAATCAGGGCTCTTGAGGCTAGTCATGAGGTCAGCCAAACTCTCCTGACTAAAGGAGGGATGACTTCCTGAACTCTAAGCCTTAGCAGGGCCAGAGGAATCAGAGCAGCCTGCTGCTTCTCAGCTTCAAAAGTCATGAGATTAATTTAGGACTACAAATCCCAGAATTCCTCACGGGAACCCAAGTAAAGTACAAATCTCAGCTAGAGTCTTAGCTCCAAAGAACCTCAAGTACCACACATACTAAGGCCTGTGTGACTGACCGCATGCCCTGAAAGCCCAGGACCCATTCCAAACCCAGCCCTCAATGTCACAAGCTCCTGCCTGGCCTAAGGCGTGGAGAAATCCATGACACTGGAGTTAAGTAGGCTGGCCCACCTCAGACACTAGAACTAAGGCCAGGCCCCAGTGTGCACCACCATCTGTGGGAACCAAGGCCCAAGCAGGGATCAGCAGTTGTGGGAAGGATGCGCTGATAGCCTCCCTTGGGCTCCTGTTTCCCTCCACAGGGTAGGGTGATTTTTGTTTCCGTTGGGAGTGGGGTAAGGGAACTAAAACAGTTTTAAGAGGTGAGAGGTGATCAGGTGCTCACAGGTGCCCCCAAATGGGGCCTCGGTCCGCTTCATCAACCTGCAGACTCTAAAGCGGGTAATAAGTTTAGTCAAAAACTCCGTGGTAGGGAGCATGGCCAGCGTTTCCAGACTACCTCCTGAAGGGGGTTGGGACACAGCTCGGAGAGGCAGGTTCCCAGCACAGGGCCACTCCCAGGACAGTGAGAGGAGAGATGTAGGCAGAGGGGGGTGATCGTGAGTGGGCGTGCAAGGCCAGTCGCCACGGGCTGGAGACGGTTGACCAGCCCCTCTCTAGGCTGTGCGCCTCCTGCCACCCCTCAGCGGTGGGGAGGCAGGCGGAAAGACCACGAGTCCACCCCGCAAAGCCCAGAGCCAGGCAGCAGGCCTTTAGGAGCGAGCCCGAGTCGGCTTAGCCCCCTCCCGGCTCGGCCCGCTCCCTCCTCTTGCCGGGCCCGCCTCCCCAGTGCAGGCTCCTCCCTCTCCCAACACCAGCCCCCTCCTCAAGGCCCCCACCCCCCCGCGGCCCGCGCACCGGGCAGCCGCAGCCAGACTCCCAACACCGGCCCGGCCTCCGCCTCTTACCCTGACCCGCCGGGCTCCGAGAGCCGATACAGCCCATGGCCGGGCACCCAGGCACGCTAGCCCGCGCTCGGGGCCCGGGCCATCGCCTTGCAGAGGGTCGGGCCGCGGCCGCCACCGGGGAGGGGAGAGCCCGTGAGAAGGGAGGGGGTGGGAGCCGCGCGTCCGCCAACGCTCCCGGGAGAGGGAACCGGGCTGGTGACGTAAGCGCGGGGGCGTGTCCACCCCCGCGTCACCACCCAAAGCGGGCGGGGCGAAGCGGACGTCACAGCCACACAGAGGGGGTCTGGGGCCGAGTCCGGGGAAAAAAGCTCGTCCTCTGCTCCCAGACCCGACTGCGGAGTGACTTGAAGGCAGGAGGGGTGGGGACCGAAGGGACGGGGCACGAAGACTCACTGGGCCCGTGCTACCGGTCATACTGCATGGGGACAGAAAACCTCATTGTGTCCAGGGTTATCAAGATGAGACCTTGAAGCCATAGGTTTCAGCTATAGACAGCCTGAAACCCAGGGCCTTCACACACAGGCGTCTGCATCACATTCTGGTAGGAGCCGAGACAGGCAAGTGTGTTCTATGAAGTACCCCACAGCTGTGTGCCCGTTCTCCCCTCCTAATCAACAGTGAGCCTTACCATGTCCACTTTGGGGGTCAACCCTCCAGGAATGAGACTCCCTAGGGAAGAGGCAAGAGGGGTGCCAAGTTACAGGGAACAGTGCTACAGTGTCAGCTCTGGAAAGGAGGCTGCTCATCTACCCAGACCCCTTCTCCAGAGGGGGCAGGCCATAAAGCAGAGAGGCAGTGAGCTTAATTGAATTCATGTTTAATAATTACAGGCACCGTGCCCCCCCTTCCCCCTGCCCAGGCAGCAGCAGGGGTGGTGCAGGGGCTGGGGCGTATGCCCCCAGCAGCGAGGACGGCAGTCCCAAGAGTGATTTTTCAGAAAATAAAAAATGACCAGGGGCAGGCGGTGGTGCCCCCCCCAAGACACACCAAATTTCAAGACTTTATATATAATATATCTCTGTGCCCCAGGGGGAGGAGAGGGACACCTGGCAGCATCCTGGAGGGGAGCCCCACGCAGCCCCAAGCCATCCTGCCTCTTCAGCCACTTTATTAGCTCAGACAACATCGCACTACAGGCACCCACTGTCGCCACCGCTGCTGCCGCCCCCCCTTGCAGTCCGGGCAGCTGGCTTAGCCATCCGAGTGTCCATGGGGCTCCAAAGTCCCCGGCCCCACCCGCCCTCAGTTGTGGTCAGACTCCTCCTCCTCCGCCTCACGAAGCCACTTGAAGAAAGCTGTGACAGATTTAAGGGCCACACCCTTGCCCTGCTGTTCAGCGGGGTCCTTGCTACTCTCCCAACTATAGAAGGCGTCCTCCTTCACCACGTCCTCATCGTACAGCGCATCAAAGAACATCCGAAGCAGGTCTGCAAGCAGGCAGGACAGCAGTTACAGGCACACTGCCCACAACCACTCCATCCCCCCTCCCAGGGATCCCTCCCCTAAGCTCCACTGCTGAGACAAGGCCCTGACCCACCGTGCTGACATTTGTGTGTCTGGCCATTCCAGAGTGACTAGGTCTCTGACAGGATGCTTATCTCATGATCTAAGAGACTGACGTGCAAGAGTGAGTCACTTGGCCAAAACTTACAAACCTGCACACACACCCTCAGATCCACAACTGCTGCCTACGGACAGCCTCCCACCCCCATTCCACAGCAATGGCAGCAACAGATCATTTATCTCAAGCTTGTTCTCCAAATCCCATGCACACCCATCCCGGGGACCCTATACAATTATCCACTCTGCCCTGTATTTTCAAGCCCAAGTTTCTCCCATCTAAACACAAAAGGCCTCCTTTACAACTGCTATCTCTTTACAGCCAAAAAGATCTGTCTTTTGACAAGAGATTAGTTGAATTCAAAGATTTTTGTCTACACTTGCTATTTTCTTTTCCTCCTGATTCAGGTATTACTCTGTCCTTTCCAATCCAGATCCTGCCCCCTGCTGTACCAAATACTGTTTCTGCCAGGGTGGCCTCCAGGTTTTCACACTCCAGAGACCCTAATTTTCAGATCTGCTCCTATGGAATCTGGGCGCATCTAGCATTACTGACCCCTTCCCTCTCCTAAAATCACTCTGTACTTTGTTCATAGGGTCTTATCCTCCTTTGGTCTCTATCTGTGGGACCTCTACCTCCTCAAGGCTGTATCCCTTGGGCAATCCTATACCTTCTTGTGACTTGCACATGTGTTGCCCTGTGCCAGCAGTTCAAGAGATGGGCCTCCAGCCCTCACCTCTTCCTCTCCAAATGAAATCAGATACCCAGCTGTCTACCTGACTGACATTTCTGATAGCCCCCACCAGGACCACAAACTCAACATGACCAAACTCAACTTGACCCAGTGTTCCCTACTGCCCAGTGAATGGCACCCCCCACTATCACCTCACCTGCTGAAACTATCCTGGGAGTCATATATGACTTCCAATCTCTCATCACCCGCCCCCCAGGCCAGTGTGTGTCTTGAATCTGCCCACTCCTCTCCCATCTCCATTGCCACCAGTGAGGCTGAGTCACTACCAACACACCCCTGGATCTGCTGATCCGGCCACATTCACATTCACCCCACTCCAAACCACTCTTCCCACTAATGGCCAGGATGATCTAAAAACTAAAAAAGAATGTTTAAAATCCTTGCTTAAAATCCCATAAAGGCCTTTTCCTGTCCTTAGATTAAAGCCCAAAACTCATCCCATGGCTTACACAG
>NC_041214.2:76964025-77054932 GCF_002837175.3 Physeter macrocephalus | reverse complement strand
TTGGAGTATCTTCCTGGGGGATTTCTGATTGTCTTTTACTGAGTCTCCGAGCCTATACCCTAGGATGAAATGGTTGTGTTTGTACTCTTAGACAGTGAATGCAAAGAAGCTAGAGAAAGCTGAGGCTCGACTGAAGGCAAAGCAGGAGAAGCGCTCAGAGAAGGACACACTCAAGACCAGCAGCCCTCTGTGAGTTTAGTGAGAAGAGCTGAGAAGAGAGCAGAGCAGTCTCTATTGGGATGGAAGGGTGCTTGGGAGTGCTAAAAGCCATCCATTTCTCCCTTTAAAAGAGTTTTGGAAGAGGCATCAGCCAGCCAGGCAGGCAGCAGAAAGGAGAGTCGGTTGGAATCATCTGGCAAGAACAAATCCTACGATGTGCGAATTGAGAACTTTGATGTGTCTTTTGGTGATAGGTGAGAGAGTGGCTGTGGGGGAGCGGGGGTGACATTTTCCTTTTTCCAGTTAAAGGAGAATTAGGAGAGGTAAGATGGGTCTAAAAATAGTTAGGTTTCTGTTGTTAAACTTGCTATGCAACTAACTCTCGAGTACCCTTTGTCTCCTTCTTACTACCTCTGCAGGGTACTGCTGGCTGGAGCAGATGTGAACCTGGCATGGGGCCGCCGCTATGGGCTGGTGGGTCGGAATGGACTAGGGAAGACGACGCTACTGAAGATGTTGGCCACCCGGAGCCTGCGGGTTCCAGCCCACATTTCCCTGCTGCACGTGGAGCAGGAGGTTGCTGGAGACGACACCCCTGCCCTGCAGAGTGTGCTGGAGAGTGACACTGTGCGAGAAGATCTCCTGCATCGGGAGCGGGAGCTCAGCACCCAGATTGCTGCTGGCAGGTGAGGGCTCCTGGCGAGGGATTGACCAGCAGCAGCTGTGCTTCACAGAGTGCCTGCCGTGCTGGCACAGTCCACAGTTCGTGTGCCCATCCTAGTAGGCAGCAGAGCTTAGAACTTGGCGCTGTGGGGCTGTAAATCCCTTGTTCCTGGCACAGTGCCCATTGCCCTCACCACTGTGAGCAAGTCCTTCCTGTGCTCTGTTCCTGTCCCGGCAACAAGGCAGCCAGTGGCCTGCTTTGCAGATGTCCTGGGGTGCAGGATATACTAGTAGACTGTGCCCACTCAGGCTGATTGCTCTTCCCCCATTCCTAGGGCCGAGGGCTCAGAAGCTGCACAGCTGGCAGAAATCTATGCCAAGTTGGAGGAGATTGAGGCTGACAAAGCACCTGCCAGGTATTTAAAATTCCCTTCCTTTCTTCAGATTTCATCTTTCCCTTCTGTTACCTATTCCAACCAGGTTCTTTAATTTCTTCACTCCTAGAGCATCAGTCATTCTTGCTGGGCTTGGCTTTACCCCGAAAATGCAGCAACAGCCCACCCGGTGAGTGGCCCTTACGATTCTTGGCTCTGAATACTATTGGCTCTGCCTCTGCCTGTTCTTGTGAACACTCGCCCTTGTGACGCAGCTCTGTCTCTCTTTAGGGAGTTCTCAGGTGGCTGGAGGATGAGACTGGCCCTCGCCCGGGCTCTGTTTGCTAGGTGAGTCTCCTGGGCCTGTGTATGGATACTGTAGAGAATGGGCTTGGATCTTGGGGGGTGGCAACAAGTCGCTGGCCTAAAACCTCAATCCTTGCATTCTTCTTTTCCATAGGCCAGATCTGCTGCTGTTAGATGGTGAGTTTGAAATGGGGCACCCTGACTTTGGGGTGCAAAAGCATGCCATCATCCAAGTTCCCAGTTCTCTAGCCCTTCTATCCTAAACGGGTCCTCCTCCACTTTTCCAGAACCCACAAACATGCTGGATGTAAGGGCCATCCTGTGGCTGGAGAATTACCTGCAGGTGAGTGCCTACAGGTGCTGGAGTAAGTCTGGGAAAGGTCTGTCTCCAAGACCGTTGGGGTCTGGGAGCTGACTGCCCTCCCAAACTGGGCCTGCCATCCTGTGACCCCCCCCCCCCCTCAGACGTGGCCCTCCACAATCCTGGTCGTCTCCCACGACCGCAACTTCCTGAATGCCATAGCCACAGACATCATCCACCTGCACAGCCAGCGGCTGGATGGTTACCGGGGAGACTTTGAGACTTTCATCAAGAGCAAGCAGGAGCGGCTGCTCAATCAGCAGCGTGAATATGAGGCCCAGCAGCAATATCGCCAGCATATCCAGGTGTGGGAGCAGGCAGGGCTGGGGACCTGCCCCATCCCATGGGTACTAGAGTTGTGGGGAGCGAGGCAGCTGAACAGTACCTGAACTCATCCACCTGCAGGTTTTCATTGACCGGTTTCGCTACAACGCCAACAGAGCCTCTCAAGTGCAGAGTAAACTCAAGATGCTGGAGAAGCTGTGAGTACGGTGTCTCTGACCAGGCTTTGACTCATGTCTCTTATTTTCTTCCCTCATTCTGTGGGCCACCCCTTGCCCTCCCATTCTAGATCTCCCCTTTTCTACAAACCAACTTTAATTTCCTCCCCTGCAGGAAGGCAGGGTATTCTGTTACTGCTCTTGGAGAGTTAATCTTGCCCCCAGGCCTAGGCAACTATCATTCTACTTTCTGTCTGTATATATTTGCTAATTCTGGACATTTCGTATAAATGGAATTGTACATGTGACCTTTTGTGTCTGACTTCTTTCGCTTAATATAATGTTTTTGAGGTTCATTGTGTCGGAGCATGGATTAGTTTTTCACTCCTCTTTATGACCAGATAATATTCTGTTGTATGGATAGTCCACATTTCGTTTGTTGACTCATCAGGTGGTAGACATTTGGATTATTTCCCCTTTTTTGGCTCTTATGAATAATGCTGCTATGAACATTTGTGTACAAGTTTTTGTGTAGACATGTGTTTTCTATTCTCTTGGGTACATACCTAGGAATGGAATTGCTGGGTTACATGGTAATTCTATGTTTAAATTTTTGAGGAACTGCCAAACTGTTTTGTTTTATTTTATTTTGTTTTATTTTATTTATTTATTTATTTTTTTAAAATTTAATTTATTTATGGCTCCGTTGGGTCTTCGTTGCTGCATATGGGCTTTCTCTAGTCGTGGCGAGCGGGGGCTACTCTTCATTGCGGTGCGCGGGCTTCTCGTTGCAGTGGCTTCTCTTGTTGCAGAGCATGGGCTCTAGGTGCGCAGGCTTCAGTAGTTGTGGCATGTGGGCTCAGTAGTTGTGGCGCACGGGCTTAGTTGCTCCACAGCATGTGGGATCTTCCTGGACCAGGGCTCGAACCTGTGTCCCCTGCATTGGCAGGCAGATTCTTAACCACTGTGCCACCAGGGAAGCCATCCAAACTGTTTTTAAAAGCAGCTGCACCATTTTACATTCCTACCAACAATGCATGAGGGTTCCAATTTCTCTGCCTTCTTGCCAACACTTATTATCTGTCTTTCGAATTTTAGCCATCCTAGTGGGTGTGAAGTGATATCTCATTGTGATCTTGATTTGTATTTCCTTAATGACTAATGGTGTTGAGCATTGGAAGTTTTTTAAATTGAGGTACAGTTGATATGCAATATTATATGTTTCACGTGTACAGCATAGTGATTCACAATGTTTAAAGGTTACATTTCATTTATAGTTACTGTAAAATATCGGCAGTATTCTCTGTGTTGTGTAATATATTCTTGTAGCTTATTTATTTTATACATAGTAGTTTGTATCTCTTAATTCTCTACCCCAATCTTGCTCCTCCACCCCTTTCCTCGCCCCACTGGTAACCACTAGTTTGTTCTCTATATCTGTCTGTTTCTTTTTTGTTATATTCACTAGCTTTATTTTTTAGATTCGTCCTATAAGTGATATCATACAGTATTTTTTTTCTCTGCCTTATTTCACTTAGCATAATATTCTTCAAGTCCAACCATGTTGTTACGGATGGCAAAATTTTATTCTTTTTTTGTGGCTGAGTCGTTTTCCATTATATGTGTGCGTGTGTCTGTATTATATATATATACATCCATTCATCTGTGGATGTGCAGACACTTAGGTTGCTTCTGTATCTTGGCTGTTGTAAACAATACTGCTGTGAACATTGGGGTGCATGTATCTTTTCGAATTAGTGTTTTCATTTTTTTCGGATACATACCCAGGAGAGCATTGGAGGTTTAATCTTGAAGCAACATTTCTGGATGTGCTGGTGGTAGGGGATCTTAAAATCATAAGGCTTAGGATTTTGTGACCTTGAAACATACGTCACAGTATATTAACAGGGAAGACAAAAAAACTACCAAAAAAAGAATCCTATTTTTCTGGCATGTATGTTACTTGTGTGATAAAAGCAAATTTATTTTTTAAAATCTTAAATCTAGTCTGTCTCCTCTCTCCTCAGACCGGAGCTGAAACCCGTGGACAAGGAGTTGGAGGTAGTGATGAAGTGAGTGCTGGGCCAGAGGGGCAGGTAGGGAAGCTCTTGTTTCTGGCTGCCCTCGTGCTCCTCACCCCCACCTCCTGCAGGTTCCCCGATGGGTTTGAGAAATTCTCACCACCAATTCTGCAGCTAGATGAAGTGGATTTCTACTACGACCCAAAGCATGTCATCTTCAGCCGTCTCTCCGTCTCTGCTGATCTTGAATCCCGCATCTGTGTGGTATGGTTGCTGTTTCTCTGTTTCGTGAGCTGGGACTGGACTCTCCCACCCCGTATGTGGTGTGGATCGGCCGCATGGGGGAGAAGGTCCCCAGGAGTAGGAGTCAGCGCCTGGGCTGAGGGCTTTGCTATACTTGTACCGGCCCCTCCTCCAGCCTCACAGGGCCGTTCTGCGGCATAGATGGAGAGCCTGGCATGTGGTATTTTGTAAATACTTAGAGCAGTACTTTGTCTTACTGGTCTCAGCTCTGAGTTTCCTCAAACTGTGGAACATAGAGGAGAGAGCATGGGCTTCAGGGTCAGACTTCGGATCCTAACTCTGCCATTTCCTAGCTTGGTTACTAAGCAGTCTCCTCATCCTTAAAATGGAGATAATATCTAACTCACTTGGTTATTGGGAGAATTAATTCCCTTGCACTTAGTGGGTACTTGAGTATTGGTCCCTTTTACATCTTCCTTCATTTTTTTCTATAGTTCCTTAAAAATATTTTTTTAGTTGTTGGAGTCCCTGGGACTAGCTGAGACCCATTCTCATCTCCTCCACTTCTGTATCCCGCACAAGGATGCTCTTTACATTCTCTTGTTACTTCTTACAGGTTGGGGAGAATGGGGCTGGGAAGTCTACCATGTTGAAGCTCCTTATGGGGGATCTGGCACCTGTTCGGGGCATCAGACATGCTCACAGGTAGGGCCCACATCGCCGCTCTCCGAACCCTCCTATGCTGTAGCTACACTCTTTTATGGCCATTGCCCTCCATCCCCTCTCTCCACCTTTCCGTCTGCCTGCAGGAATCTGAAGATTGGCTATTTCAGCCAGCACCACGTGGAGCAGCTGGACCTGAACGTCAGTGCTGTGGAACTGCTGGCACGCAAGTTCCCCGGTGCGTCAAGGGTTTGAGTTGGGGAAGGAGGGCTGGGCCTGACGCCCACCTGGGGTTGCTGAGCAGCCCCCCGACTCAGGGTGTGAGGACATGTGCATTGGAGGTGGGGCTGGGGGGAATGTGAAGGGAGGGAGTTGGGCCGAGAACCCACACGGTGGGGTGGGGCCTGTTCCAGGACGGCCTGAGGAGGAATACCGTCACCAGCTGGGCCGGTATGGCATCTCTGGAGAACTGGCCGTGCGCCCTGTTGCCAGCTTGTCTGGGGGCCAGAAGAGCCGGGTGGCCTTTGCTCAGATGACCATGCCCTGGTGAGGCCTCCTTTTCAAGAGCTTTCCCTCCCCTTTCCCACTCTTTCCTAATGGAAAATGATTGTCTTGCCTTCGTATCAGAGTTCCTTTTCTCCCAGCCCCCATAACTTCCCACCTTCCTGGGTTCTGCCTTCCAGCCCCAACTTCTACATTCTGGATGAACCCACAAACCACCTGGATATGGAGACCATTGAGGCTCTGGGCCGCGCTCTCAACAATTTCAGGGTGAGTGTGCCTTCACACTGCCCACTCCTTCCCAGGCCTCAGCACCCCTTAGGGGCCCCCTGAGTGCCCCCAGTCTCCTGTCTTTCAGGGTGGTGTGATTCTGGTGTCCCACGATGAACGGTTCATCCGGCTGGTGTGCCGAGAGCTGTGGGTGTGTGAAGGAGGCGGCGTCACCCGGGTCGAGGGGGGATTTGACCAGTACCGAGCTCTTCTCCAGGAACAGTTCCGCCGTGAGGGCTTCCTCTAGGGCCACGAAGCTGAGGACTGTGCCCAGGACATGGACTGGTCTCTCAGACCCCTGGGCCACCGCGTAGGCAACCATCTCCGGCCACGGACTTCCCCCGACTTTGGGGACAGCCTTATTCCTAAATCTCTCCTTTTGATTGGAGCGCCCTGTTGCGCAACCCAGGGAGCCCCACCTAAGGGTCTTTGAGGACTGGTCTTCCAAGAGGAAGGGAGTGGGGGTGCCCTCTGGGATTTTAGGTTCTCCCCCACTGCCCCAGCTGCGACTGGGCTCTGAGTGGCCACATGTAAATTAAACCTCCCTGCATCTTCCTCGCCTCGCCTCTGCTACTCCCTGGCACGGGGCTACAGTGTTTGCCCACGGTTAAGGAGTGGAGGCTCTCTGATTTGGCATTTTCCTGTGGCATTTGTGTCGGTCATGTGGAGGAGGCCGTGGCAGTATCAATGTTGCCTCTGGGCAGAGATGTCATTGAAGCCGCTGGGGGTCGGCCTTGCAGTGGACCGAGCTAGTGATGAAGGGCGGCGTATTACATCACTGCGGTGCTGTTCCCTCTGGCCCGGGCTCAGCCTCAGCTGAAGGGGTCTGGGTTCTGCTGTTTCCAACCCCCCTGCTTGAGAGAGTAAACTAATTCTGTAACCTGGCCTCAAACATGGTTTGCCAACTGCTTTCTCCAGTGGTCTCTGGCCCAGGCTCACCCTTCTTCTCTGATCTGGACCCTTCAGGGCCAAAGAGAAACTGAGAAACTGTCTTTGTCCCCATTTTGCTTGGGTGGTTTCATGTTCTTTATTTTTCCCCTAACCACGTAGGAGGGGCCTGGGAAGTAGGGAATTGAGAATGGGGTCTGAGGTGAAGAAAGAGAACCCTTTGGTTTCAAATTAACCAGTATTTAAATGGGGAGGGGAGTTGTTTAACAGAAGTAGTATGATTTATAAATACTGTTTCCCGGGTATGCAGCTGCTATATGTAATTGTGCAGAAGACACTAAAATAGAGACATTGCTTTGCTTCTAAAGACAGTGGAGAAACCAGCGTCAACAGAAGGAACTTGTTGGCTTCATGGAGAATTGTCGTCACAAAGCTCAACCAAGGAATCTTAGCCCAGCTGCTGAGGGTATGGTGGTATAGGTAGCCAGGGAGGAGACACCTCTTCACGGGGAAAGGAGAATAAAGCCAGGAAGGCTCTGCACTGATGGACTGTGAAGCCAGCAGAAGGGTCACTAATTTCCTGCCTCCTCAGCTTTCCTCTCAGGAGTCCTCAGGAGGTGTTCTTCCAGGCGCATCTGTGGCCATGTGCACCCTCACAGTTCTGAGAGCCTTCTCACAGGCCCCATCACTCTCTTCCAACCTCAGATTTGCAGATGGGCCAGTTGGGGCTAGCTGGTGTAGGGTCTGTGCCTGCCTGTTTGCCAGACTCTCAGACCTTTCACCCCTTACCAGCTTGTGGTCCCTGTCTGAGTTCTCCCAATTCTTTTAGAGTCCCTGGAAGTGCTGCTGAAGGTTCTGTGGCAGAATCTGTTTCTTTGGAGGTGGCTTTGTGTATGAAGAGCACTGAAGTTGAATCTATGATCAAATCCCAGCCCTATTACTGGTAGTAGGAGGGGTCACCTATATTAGCTGGGTAGCCACAACAAGTTGGCCTTTTTGAACACCTTCTCCTCGGCACCTACAGAAGCACTCAAATGGATTCCTCTGTGACCATTCTATGATTTGGAGGACCATCATATGAAGAAGTAGTCAATTTTTTCTGAATGACTCTAGAGGTAGGCAAGTTTGGGCTCAAAAGAAGGAAAAACTTTCTTAATAGTTCAGGCTGCCTTCTGATAGTTCCTGGCCTCTGGGGCTGTTTAGCCCCACCGCTCTCTAGAGAAGGGCTCTTATGGCCTCTAAGCTGGCTCCCACTTTTATGATTCCATTATGTAAGAGCCTGTATATATGACAACACAGGCCTACTGCAGGCCTTCAGAAAGTTGGGATGAATGAATTGCAGCAGTTGAGAAAGACCCTACAGTAAGTGTGTAAGGTGAATTTTGGGGGATTAGAGGTGGGGAGTTGGGAGAAGTTGGTTGTCCTGATGGGTAGAAAATGAAGGCAGTGTCAGCCATGTCCTCTCCAGAAAACACAGGGCAGAGAGAAGGGAGGAATCGGACACACAGTGGGGGAAGCTACCCTTTCCACACTATGGAGAGCCTGCCCAACCCCAGCCATTGGGAAGCTGTTTCTTCTGCTGGAGCCTTAAAGCCAGTCAGGAGCTGGCCAGGTTAAAAGGCCTGTCTGTAGGGTCTTCATGGAAGTCCTGCCGTCCCTGCTTCTGCTGGCCTTACCACACTCACCAGCACCTTCTCAGGCAACCTGGCTGGTCCCCTGTGGGAGGAAGAGTGCAGGGGTGCAGAAGGGTCATGGGTTCCTCCATAGAAGTCTACAAGGCACTTGAATGTGCCAGTCAGAGAACTGTTTATTTCAATGTGGAATTGCCATCTTGAGATTCGTCGGATGTAGACAACATTTAGGTAAGTTCTCACTGGTTTCCAGGCAAATTTTAGCCAAGTAGAGAAAGGGCTATTTACCCTCACTAGCCATGCCCCTGTCTAGTTTGTCATTTAGAACAAAACATTCCTACTAAGAGCCACTCCCCAGGCCTGGGCCTGGCTCACCCACAGATGCAAACCAAACAACGTCAACATCAGCGCACCACAGCTCGGCACCAGCCTGGGTGTGCAGCCTGGATGTTGGAGTCTGGGAAATCCCACGGGGTCCACCTGGAGTGATGGACTCCCCTCAACCCCGCCCCCCTCCAGGTGGGCTTCAGTGCACTTTGTGTGTCCCTCACTGTAAGCTGCTTGCCATTATTAGGGTTGTAGTTCCCACTTTGCCTTGATATCCTTGAAGGCCAGACCATGGCTTGCTCATCTTTTCATCTTCTGTCCCTGTCACAGGTTGAGTTTCCTGGGAAGCAGCTTGAAGAGGAGATTGGTATGTTTACTGGGGGGAGGTGATCCAGATTGAGCAGAGGGTGAAGTTGAGTACTGATGCAGGCCCAGTGAAGGCCTCAGCCAACCCCACATTCTGGAGCTGGCAGGGACCTTCTGAGTTGAGGCAGTGGGTCCGGCCTTATTCCACTGAGTTGAACAGTCTCTGGATGCTGGCTGCCACCAGAGAGGGAGCTGTGAGGACATTGGGAGAGGAAGTTTCCTTCAGCTGAGGCAGTTACCCCTAAGTGGTGACAGCTGAGGACTTGCTGCCATCAGTCAGTGCTCAGCAGCTAGTGCGGCAAGTCCTTCATTCCCGAAAGCTCATCGCAGCAACCACTACTGTGCCCGGCACATACATAGCTGCTCAGTAAAAATGCTTGAGAAGTGAATATTTGGGGGAAATTATTTGAGAAGAAGTAGGGAATGACATTGGAGAAGGAAAGCACAGAGGCCAGGAGACAAGCAGGCCATGACCGGAACCCCGCCCTAAGGATATGGGGTCAGAGCAGCGGAGGTGGAGGTGCAAAGCTTTGGGACATAAGAGACAGATTAGGGCTTCCCTGGTGGCGCAGTGGTTGAGAGTCTGCCTGCTAATGCAGGGGACACGGGTTCGAGCCCTGGTCTGGGAGGATCCCACATGCCGCGGAGCAACTGGGCTCGTGAGCCACAACTACTGAGCCTGCGCGTCTGGAGCCTGTGCTCCGCAACAAGAGAGGCCGCGATAGCGAGAGGCCCGCGCACCGCGATGAAGAGTGGCCCCCGCTCGCCACAACTAGAGAAAGCCCTCGCACAGAAACGAAGACCCAACACAGCAAAAATAAATAAATTAATTAATAAACTCCTACCCCCAACATCATCTTAAAAAAAAAAAAGACAGTTAAAGGGGCCAGGTTTTTTTTTTCAAATGTCTCCTTGTTTTCTTTTATGACAATGTTAATGAAATAATGACAGTTAATAGTTATTGGGCTCTCGTTATGTAGTAGGCACCATAGTAAGTGCTTTACCTGCACTAAGTCAACCCTCACAGCCCTACGAACTGGCACAGTTATTATCCCCATTTTATAGATGAGGAAACGGAGTTGACATAGTGTGAGGGGTTCAGGATAGTCTGGCTCTAGAGCACATCTCTGAGTAGCCACACTGCCCTATCGCTCAGCTCCTAGCACCATGTGCTGAATAGTGAGAGTTTGTTAATTCAGTCACTTAAAACTCATCATTAATTGCATGGGGTGGGGGGTGGGAGGTGGGGGACCTGAAGAAGCTTCTCTCGGGAGAGCAAGCTGATGAGTAGGTCCTGGCACAGTGGCTGACACACGCTAGGTGCTCAGTGAATAGTTCATTAAATGATTCGATACCTGTGGTATAGTGGAAAAGTCATGCACTGGGATTAGCCAGCTCTACCACTGATGGCATCTTAGGCAAATCAACCTCTCCTGAGTAAATTATTAACCATAAAATGGGCATAACGCAGTTTGTCTTGCCCGCTTCTTGGGTAGGAGGAAGGATTAAATAAGACAAGGTCTTGTGTAAACTGAATAAAATTTTTTGTACACTGTAAATTGCCATGGATCCAAAGGGTGTCATTTCATGGGAGGAGTGATAGGAGAGCAGCCTGGAGGCTCCTGTGGAGACACGCAGACTCGCACATAACGCACACAAGCACTCCAGGCCATCATCAAGATGATGGCCCCAGGAGGGCCACCCCATAGTCCTCCTCATCTGCTGACCCAAGCATCAGAAAGCAGGAATGCAGTGTGAGACTCTGCCTGGCACCCGCTGAGGTAGAAATCACTGTGCAATTAAAGCCCATTCTAATAACATGTATAGGCCATGCCCTGTTGGTAATTCTAGGTTTCTCTTTATGTTAAATAAATGGATGGTTTGGAAGGGATTTCTGCTGTACTGTATATAGAGAGACCTTTGAAGTCCTAAGTTAGAATAAATATTTATCAACCCATGCTATAGCATTTTTAACATTGAGAAATGCTTTCACAAATGTTCTCTTTCAGTCTTGTCTCCTCAATAATCTCGTGTTACGTGGCTCCTGCTGAGTTATCCTCATTTTATAGAACAGAAGCTTGAAGCAGAGAGATGTTGTCTTCTGTAAAACTCTTAGAGGAAAACATAGGAAGAACACTCCGACATAAATCACAGCAAGATCTTTTTTGACCCACCTCCTAGAGTAATGGAAATAAAAACAAAAATAAACAGATGGGACCTAATGAAACTTAAAAGCTTTTGCACGGCAAAGGAAACTATAAACAAGACGAAAAACAACCCACAGAATGGGAGAAAATATTTGCAAATGAATCAACGGACAAGGGATAAACCTCCAAAATATATAAACAGCTCAGGCAGCTCAATATTAAAAAAACAAACAAGCCAATCAAAACATGGGCAGAAGACCTAAATAGACATTTCTCCAAAGAAGGCATACAGATGGCCAAGAAGCACATGAAAAGCTGCTCAACATCACTAATTATTAGAGAAATGCAAATCAAAACTACAATGAGGTATCACCTCACACTGGTTAGAGTGGACATCCCATATGACCCAGCAATCCCACTACTGGGCATATACCCAGAGAAAGCCATAATTCAAAAAGACACATGCACCCCAGTGTTCATTGCAGCACTATTTAGAATATCCAGGTCATGAAAGCAACCTAAATGCCCATCAACAGACGAATGGTTAAAGAAGATGTGGTACATATATACAATGGAATATTAGCCATAAAAAGGAACAAAATTGGGTCATTTGTAGAGACGTGGACGGACCTAGAGACTGTCGTACGGAGTGAAGCAAGTCAGAAGGAGAAAAACAAATATATTAACGCATATATGTGGAATCTAGAAAAATGGTACAGATGACCTGGTTTGCAAGGCAGAAATAGAGATACAGGACTCCCCTGGTGGTGCAGTGGTTAAGAATCCGCCTGCCAATGCAGGGGACACAGGTTTGAGCCCTGGTCTGGGAAGATCCCACATGTGGAGCAACTAAGCCCGTGCACCACATCTACTGAGCCCACGTGCCACAAGTACTGAAGCCCGTGAGCCTAGAGCCCATGCTCCACAACAAGAGAAGCCACAGCAGTGAGAAGACTGCACACTGCAACGAAGAGTAGCCCCCCGCTCCTCGCAACTAGAGAAAGTCCGCGCGCAGCAATGAAGACCCAATGCTGCCAAAAATAAATAAAATAAATAAATAGATTTATTTTTTTTTTTTAAAGTAGAGACAGATGTAGAGAACAAATGTATGGACACCAAGGGGGAAGGGGTGGTGGTGGTGGGATGAATTGGGAGATTGGGATTGACATATATACACTAATATGTATAAAATATATAAGTAATAAGAACCTGCTGTATAGGGCTTCCCTGGTGGCGCAGTGGTGAAGAATCCGCCTGCCAATGCAGGGGACATGGTTTTGAGCCCTGGCCCGGGAAGATCCCACATGCCGCGGAGCAACTAAGCCTGTGAGCCACAACTACTGAGCCTGAGCTCTAGAGCCCACAAGCCACAACTACTGAGCCCGTGTACCACAACTACAGAAGCATGCGCGCCTAGAGCCCATGCTCTGCAACAAGAGAAGCCACCGCTATGAGAAGCCCACGCACCATGATGAAGAGTAATTCCTGCTCGCTGCAACTAGAGAAAGCCCGCGAGCAGCAACGAAGACCCAACACAGCCAAAAATAAATAAATAAATAGATTTATGAAAAAAAAATAACCTACTGTATAAAAAATAAATTTAAAAAAGAATGGAATTTTTTAAAAAAGATGTTAAGTGTCTTGCTTAGGTTCAGATACCTCTGTGCATGCAGAGATGGGGCAATAACCAAAGTATCTGGGTCCCCAGCCTTCCCACGTCTTTCCAGATCGGATATTCTGAACTTTGTTCCACAGCTATTCATACAATGGGTGACATTCTCATATCACACATGCCAGTGAGTATGCCCAGGGTCATGTGCCCTTCTGTCCTTGTAGGGAAATATTTTGAACCCAGAATGAGGGGGACTATGAACCTATTTTAATTTGTTTTAAACTTGTAAATTAGGGAGCCAGCTCTGGAATCAGAACTGCATTTGACTCCGGATTATGTTATCTAATAACTGTGTGACCTCGGCAAATTAGCTTCTCAGTGCCTCAGTTTCCTTGTGTATAAAATGAGAATAATAATGGTCCTTACACTGTAGGGTTATGGTGAATATTATATCAGATAATATAAGCAAAACTCTCATGTGGTTCCTAGTAGTTCCATAATTGTTAGCCATTATGATGACGATTAGTATTTGTTGCGACCTTCACTGCTTTATTGATTTTTAGTGAGATATTGCTTACAATGCCCTGTGGCTGAAATCCACTGTGTTTAGTCATGGTGCCTCAAGCAACAAGACAGGTACCCACACATCCTATTTTGTGTCCTTGGGCCTAGAAAGGACCCTTTCTTAGATTCTTCTCCCACTGCAGAGACTTTTTCTTTTGATTTTTCTACACACACACACACACACACACACACACATGCCCCTCTAGTTCTTTCTGAATGTTCTATACTCAGTTTGTTCCATCACTCAATACTTTGTTCTAGGTTGGTGACTCTCCATCATTGTAGAAGTCTAGGTTTTTCTTTACTGCTAGATACCTTTGAGCATAGTCATTCTGAACCTTCACACCACCAAAAGTTTCTTACTGTACCTCCTGCATGAACTCTACAGTCAGAACACACCCAGGTATGGCACACCCAGAAGTTGGGAGCAGAGTTATCTTAGAGTAAAACTAGTAAGAATCAACAAACAATGGTTGAGATGTAGAAGTCATTCAAGAGTGTGTAATTTGTAGGTTGCTGGTGTATGTGTGTTTCAGGGTTGGGAGGGGACATTTAACAACCATCAGGTTGATGAGTGTATATTATTTAGCCAAAGAAGAACACAGGTGATGTGAAGAGCACATGAAATGTGATTCAAATCAAGAATGCCAGAATCCTGCAATGGACGGACCAAGAACTGGTCAGTGGGTCCCCAGACCTGCCTGAGAGGAAGCAGACTCTATTTTGTGGCTTGTCCCTTTAGCAGGTCTTGCCCTTCAGAGGCACTGGATGCCTTAGTCCATCAGAGCTTGACACCACACGCCCCTGAGCTCCATCCACTAACTCCCCCACTCCATTCCACCCTCATCTGATTTCTTTGGCTTGTGACTTGGTTTGTGTGACCGTTCTCATCTAGAGTGGATGTACTAACCAGTAAAAATGGATTTTCAGGCCCCCTATTGGCTGTGTTTCTAATGATAATAAACTGACATCTGGTTTATACATCAGTCTCTTCGGAGTTTCAACAGTGTGAGACAAAAACACTTGGCTTGATCCAACAATGATAATAATTTACTGGGCACTATGTTCCAAGCATTATTCTAATCATTTTATATGAGTTAACTTGTTTTACCCTCACAACAAAAGAATGAGGTATGGATTATATACATATATACAATGGAATATTACTCAGCCATAAAAAGGAATGAAATTGGGTCATTTGTAGAGATGTGGATGGATCTAGAGACTGTCATACAGAGTGAAGTAAGTCAGAAAGAGAAAAATGAATATCGTACGTTAACGCATATATGTGGAACCCAGAAAAATGGTACAGATGAACCGGTTTGCAGGGCAGAAATAGAGACACAGATGTAGAGAACAAATGTATGGACACCAAGGGGGGAAAGCGGTGGGAGTGGTGGTGGTGGGATGTATTGGGAGATTGGGATTGACATGTATACACTAATGTGTATAGAATGGATAACTAATAAGAACCTGCTGTATAAAAAAATAAATAAAATTCAAAAAAAAAAAAAGCAGATGGACGTACCAACCATGATGACCACACATTCATCTAATATCCTTTGTGTGGGGGGCAGGTAGGGCTATACTGGAAGATTGGGATTGACATATACACACTACTATGCATAAAACAAATAACTAATAAGGACCTACTGTATGGCACAGGGAACTCTACTCAATACTCTGTAATGGCCTATGTGGGAAAAGAATCTAAAAAAAGAGTGGATATATATGTATGTATAACTGAATCACTTTGCTGTACACCTGAAACTAACACAACATTGTAAATCAACTGTACTCCCATAAAAATTTTTTTTAAATCGGCACTTTATGAGTAAATGGAAACCCAGAAATGTTTTTAAAAACTAAACTAAACTAATCTTGCCTAGGTCTACCCAACTCATGAGTCTCAGCGCTGGGGTTTGCCCTGAGGTCAGGATGGGCCCAAAGCTTCAGCTTGCCCAGTCTAGCACAGCAAGACACCCGACCACGCTGACGTTTGGGATCTAAGCTGATGAGGAGCATCTCTGTGCTGGGGTGACCTCAGCGGGTACTGGGGCCCGGGGGGGCTGTGTCTGAGCAGCCTACCAGCCCACCTGGAGCATACCATTGTGTTTTGAAAGATTTTATCTACGAAACAAACCTAATTTATTAAATAATTATTTTCCCATTAAAATATAATCAAAGACGTAATATGGGGGCTTCCCTGGTGGCGCAGTGCCAATGCAGGGGACACGGGTTCGAGCCCTGGTCTGGGAGGATCCCACGTGCCGCAGAGCAACTAAGCACATGCGCCACAACTACTGAGCCTGCGCTCTAGAGCCCGTGTGCTACAACTACTGAGCCTGAGGGCCACAACTACTGAAGCCTGCGTGCCTAGAGCCCATGCTCTGCAACAAGAGAAGCCACCGCTATGAGAAGCCCACGCACCGTGATGAAGAGTAACTCCTGCTCGCTGCAACTAGAGAAAGCCCGCGAGCAGCAACAAAGACCCAACGCAGCCAAAATAAATAAATTTATTTTAAAAAAAAAAAGACGTAATATGGTACTAATCACAGTTTCTGATCAGCCTTAAATAATCACACTTGCCAACCCAAGTTATTTCATTCCAGCCCCAAGAAAAAAACACTCTGTTTCATTTAGCTTGGGACACCCTTCAGTGACAAATCAAGGTAAACAGTGTCAGGAAAGTAAAGAGAAATTAGGGCAATTCCTGATAAAGGAAGAAGGGAAGCAGCATAGTTTGTCTCGACGTAACTTCCTTCCTTCCTCCCTCCCTCCCTCCCTCCCTCCTTTCTTTCTTTCTTTCTTTCTTTCTTTCTTTCTTTCTTTCTTTCTTTCTTTCTTTCTTTCTTTCTTTCTTAAAACCCTTTCCTTCTGAAATCATCTCCCCTTTCTCCTTCTGGGTTCCCACAGCACTTTGCTTCCAACCCCTTGGAGTGCTGGCCTCATTCCACCTTGCATCCGTTGTATCCAAGTTGCAGGAAAGGGGATTTATCTTGGAATCCTTCAAGGCGCCAGCAATGAGCCAGGTAAACAATAGTGAAACTCAAAGTTTTGTGAAAAGGAATATTCTTTTCTCCATAACTACACTCCATTGGCCTATGGGCCTATATCCCAGTAAGTCCACAGGAATATTTGTACCATTTGATGACATGTGTTGGTCTTTTGGTTGGAACAGCTGGTGCAGCTCCTTTGGGAGAAAGAATATGGTGGAGCATTTGTTTGGACATCCCTGTCACCAGGTTGCTGGTGAAGATACTAGTTGTACATTTCTGCTGCTACTGTAAAGCTTTGATCTCGAATTTTTTAAATGATGATATATATTCTCTTTTATATTGCATATATATTTTAAACTATTTATTATGGAAATTTGCAAACGTACAAGAGTAGAGAAACAGAATAATGAACCCCTGTGAATGCGTTACCCAGCTTCAGCAATTATCCTTCATGTCATGTTGGTTTACCTTATTTCTTCTACACCCCCATATTCTGCCTGCACTGTGAATCCTGCTCCTTCACCCTGAACTCGCCACCCCCATCCCCACCCCAGGATAATACTTATAAATGTCACATACTAATATAATGGAATTATATGGAATATAATGTTTGATTGCTTTTTGTGATCGTTTTAATATTTATGACAGGATAAGGTTCAGCTTTTGGTTTCCCTTCATTTTGTTTGCAGTTTATAAAAGGTTTTCTTATAGAATTAGTAGTGCAAAGTGTCAAGTTACTCATACAGTCATTTTTCAGTAATCATCATTATACTACATAAATCAACACAACATAGAGATGCAATTTTCTTGCAAGAAGTAAAAAATCTTACCTCATTTTAAAAAGAGACTGTAGGGCTTCCCTGGTGGCGCAGTGGTTAAGAATCTGCCTGCCATTGCAGGGGACACGGGTTCGAGCCCTGGTCTGGGAAGATCCCACGTGCGGCGGAGCAACTAAGCCCGTGTGCCACAACTACTGAGCCTGCGCTCCACAAAGGGAGAGGCTGTGACAGTGAGAGGCCCGCGCACCGCGATGAAGAGTGGCCCCCGCTCGCCGCAACTGGAGAAAGCCCTCGCACAGAAACGAAGACCCAACACAGCCAAAAATAAATAAATTAATTTAAAAAAAAGAGAGAGACTGTATTTTTTAGAGCAGTTTTAGGTTCACAGCAAAACTGAGGGGAAGATACACAGATTTCCCACATTCCCCTGCCCCACACTTGCATAGCCTCCCCTATTGTCAGTATCCCCTGCTAGAGTGGGAGCTTACAACTGATGAACCTATACTGACACATCATTATCACCCAAAGTCCACAGTTTACATTAGGTGTTGTACATTCTGTACAATGTATAATGACATGTATTCATCATTATAGTATCATACAGAGTAGTTGCATCTTCCTAAAAGTGCTCTTAAACTTCTAAAACTTAAAAAAGTCTTCTTCTTTCCTTCCCTTCCCTCCCTGAACAATTCAGTCCTGAAGCCATTACATGGGGTAGAGCAAGGTACTTGTCCACAATAAGGTGGGATCCCCCTCAGAGACCCAGAGCAGGATGTCAGAACCTGATCAGGGTGAGGAGGGCATCTGTGTAGGAAGGTTGCCCAGCGTAAGGTGTCAGAGCCCAAGTGAAGTGAGGACATCCATGCATGGGAATGGCCTGCTGCAGGTACCAGAGACCCAACAGAGTGACGATAGTGTACCTGCAACAATGGGGACGGGAGTGCAGCCTGGTGTGGAGACTCAGAGCCCAAGCAGGGGGAGGGGGGCATTCCTGAGGAAGAGATGACCAGGACAGGGTGTTGGGCAAGGTTGGGGTGAGGAGGGCACTCACTGAGGGGGAAGGGGGCAGCAACCCAACTCAGTGTGTTGGAGACAAAGTAGAGTGACAAGGGCATCTGAATGTGTAAGAGGGCAGTGGCAATGGGGGACTGATCATGTGAATAAATATATTCGGATAAATGGGAGCCAGGTTTCTCACAACTGGAGAAGGAAATTACAAATATAGGAAGGGAGGGACTTCCCTGGTGGTCCAGTGGTAAAGAATCCACCTTACAATGCAGGGACACGGGTTCTATCCCTAGTCAGGGAAATAAGATCCCACATGCCACAGGGCAACTAAGCCAACGTGCCACAGCTACTGAGCTCAAGCGCCTCATAGAGCCCGTGTGCTGCAAAGTACAGAGCCTACGCGCTCTGGAGCTCGCACGCCACAACTAGAGAAGAAAAAACCCGTATGCCACAACTAGTGAGAAGCCCGCGTGCCACAACCAAGACCCCGTGCGATGAAAGATCCCACATGCCTCAGTAAGATTCTGCGTGCAGCAACTAAGACCCGACGCAGCCTAAATAAATAAATAAATAGATAAATCCTTTAAAAAAATATAGGAAGGGAGAAAACAAATGAACATTGCGATGCTGGATTAAAACTGGAGACATTAGTGTGAACTCATGGTTTTCAATACAAAAGATGGACAACAGAAATAAGTACAGAATTAAGTGTATATGTAGCTCTGTCCCAGCTCTGGCTATTTTTTTTTAAAGATTATTTATTTATTTATTATCTATTTATATATTTTAATTTATTTTTGGCTGCGTGGGGTCTTAGTTGCGGCACGTGGGATCTTCAATGAGGCACGCAAGATCTTTCATTGCAGCACACGGGCTTCTGTCTAGTTGTGGCACGCCGGCTTCAGGGCGCATGGGCTCTATAGTTGTGGCACGTGGATTCCGGAGCGCGTGGGCTTTGTGGTTTGCAGCACGTGGGCTCTAGTTGAGACGTGCGAGCTCAGTAGCTGTGGTGCACGGGCTTAGTTGCCCTGCGGCATGTCGGATCTTAGTTCCCTGACCAGGGATCGAATCTGTGTCCCCTGCATTGCAAGGCAGATTCTTTACCACTGGACCACCAGAGAAATCCCTATTTTTTTTAAACTAAGAATAGTTTGTCTTTATTTTTTATTTTCTTTCTTTCTTTTTTGGCCATGCCACGCAGCATGCTGGATCTTAGTTCCCTGACCGGGGATTGAACCCATGCCCCCTGCATTGGGAGCATGGAGTCTTAACCACTGGACAGCCAGGGAAGTCCCTCTGGCTATTGATAGGGCCTTGGGGAAGTGACACTTCTACCTCAATGGCAATAAGCACACCCAGGGCCCAAATCCTAGCATCTAAATATCATTCTTCACTATAAGGTACAAGGGCTCCCTAGTGAAATAGCTGATTCTAGGACTGCAGGAGAAAAGATGCAAGATGAGCCTTGAAATCTTGTACTTGAAAGCAAAGAAGTACTGAAAGAATGATTGGGACATGGGAAAAGGACACAAAAGTCAGCTTGAAGTGCTCCCACTGGATGAATTAGGGAGAGTTTGAGCATCAATATAAATAATGATAGGTACAGATTGCAACCCCTGAATAAAGTAGAAAACCATGAATCCATACTGGTATACATAAATACATGAATAAATTAAAAGTTGGATGAGGAATGAGATGCATATATTCAAAATGTTTCCACTCAAAACATTTATTCATTGTAAAGGGAAAAGGAGTGACTTTACAATAGAGAAGCCTAAGAGACACCACTTTTAATCAAGTAATCAAAGGAAACATCATCAGTAATATAAAATCAAAATCTTGTGCCTCCCAATAGGATGCAATCAGAAGAACACAGCATCAGAAATCTATTGCATTTCTATACACTAACAACAAAATATCCGAAATAGAAATTAAGGAAACAATCCCATTTACGATCACATCAAAAAGAATAAAATACCTTACCTAGGAATAAACCTACCTAAGGAGGCAAAAGACCTGTACTCTGAAAACTACAAGATGTTGATGAAAGAAATTGAGGAGGACACAAACGGATGGAAAGATACATTGTGTCCTTGGATTGGAAGAATCAATATTGTTAAAATGACCATACTACCCAAGGCAATTTACAGATTAAATGCAATCCCTACCAAACTACCAAAGGCATTTTTCACAGAACTAGAACAAAAATTTTTTTTAATTTGTATGAAAACACAAAAAACCCCAAACAGCAAAAACAATCTTGAGAAAGAAGAACAGAGCTGGAGGAATCATGCTCCCTGACTTCAGACTATACTACAAAGCTACAGTAATCAAAATAGTATGATACTGGCACAAAAAACAGACACGAGATCAATGGAACAGGACAGAAAACCCAGATATAAACCCACCCACTTAATGATCAATTAATCTACAACAAAGGAGGCAAGAATATACAATAGGGAAAAGACAGTCTCTTCAATAAATGGTTCTGGGAAAACTGGACAGCTACATGCAAAAGAATGAAATTAGAATATTCCCTAACACCATATACAAAAATAAACTCAAAATGGATTAAAGACTTAAATGTAAGACCAAATACTATAAAATTCCTAGATGAAAACACAGGCAGAACACTCTTTGACATAAATCACAGCAATATTTTTTTGGTTCTGTCTCCTAGAGTAATGGAAATAAAAACAAAAATTAACAAGTGAGACAAACTTAAAAGCTTTTTCACAATAAAGGAAACCACAAACAAAACAAAAACAACATGTGATCCTACAGACTGGGAGAAAATATTTGCAAACAATGCTACCAAAAAGGGATTAATTTCCAAAATATTCAAACAGCTCATACAGCTTACTATAAAAAAAAAAAAGCAAAAAACCAAACAAACTAATTTGAAAAATGGGCAAAAAAAAAAAAATGGGCAGAAGACCTAAATAGATATTTCTCCAAAGAAGACATACAAATGGCCAACAGGCACATGAAAATATGCTCAATGTCACTAATTATTAGAGAAATGCAAACCAAAACTACAATGAGGTATCACCTCAAACAGACACGAGATCAATGGAACAGGACAGAAAACCCAGATATAAACCCACCCACTTAATGATCAATTAATCTACAACAAAGGAGGCAAGAATATACAATAGGGAAAAGACAGTCTCTTCAATAAATGGTTCTGGGAAAACTGGACAGCTACATGCAAAAGAATGAAATTAGAATATTCCCTAACACCATATACAAAAATAAACTCAAAATGGATTAAAGACTTAAATGTAAGACCAAATACTATAAAATTCCTAGATGAAAACACAGGCAGAACACTCTTTGACATAAATCACAGCAATATTTTTTTGGTTCTGTCTCCTAGAGTAATGGAAATAAAAACAAAAATTAACAAGTGAGACAAACTTAAAAGCTTTTTCACAATAAAGGAAACCACAAACAAAACAAAAACAACATGTGATCCTACAGACTGGGAGAAAATATTTGCAAACAATGCTACCAAAAAGGGATTAATTTCCAAAATATTCAAACAGCTCATACAGCTTACTATAAAAAAAAAAAAGCAAAAAACCAAACAAACTAATTTGAAAAATGGGCAAAAAAAAAAAAATGGGCAGAAGACCTAAATAGATATTTCTCCAAAGAAGACATACAAATGGCCAACAGGCACATGAAAATATGCTCAATGTCACTAATTATTAGAGAAATGCAAACCAAAACTACAATGAGGTATCACCTCACACCAGTCAGAATGGCCATCATTAAAATGTCTACAAATAATAAATGCTGGAAAGGGTGTGGAGAAAAAGGAACTCTCCTACACTCTTGGTGGGAATATAAATTGGTGCAGCCACTACAGAAAACAGTCTGGACGTTCCTCAGAAAACAAAAAATAGAGTTGCCGTATGATCCTGCAATCTCACTCCTGGGCATATATCCGGAGAAAACTCTAATTCAAAAAGATACATGCACCCCAATGTTCATAGCAGCACTATTTACAATAGCCAAGACATGGAAGCAACCTAAATGTCCATCAACAGATGAATGGATAAAGAAAGTGTGGTATATATATACAATGGAATATCACTCTGCCATAAAAAAGACTGAAATAATGTCATTTGCAGCAACATGGATGGACCTAGAGATTATCATATCAAGTGAAGTAAGTCCAACAAAGACAAATATATGATATCAATTATATGTGGAATCTTAAAAAATGATACAATGAACTTATTTAAAAACAAATAGACTCACAGACATAGAAAACAAACTTACGGTTACCAAAGGGGGACCTACTGTACAGCACAGAGAACTATATTCAATATCTTGAATATAGTATTAGGTAATGACCTATAAAGGAAAAGAATCTGAAAAAGAATATATATATATATATATTCAGATTACTTTGCTGTACACTTGAAACTAACACAACATTGTAAATTACCTATACTTCAATTAAAAATGGTTTAAATTTTTAAAAATATTTATTTTTTTCCTTTTTTTCTTTTTTTTTTGGCTGCGTGGGGTCTTAGTTATGGCACACAGGATCTTTGTTAAGCACGCGGGATCTTTCGTTGCCAGTGGGCAGGCTTCTCTCTAGTTGTGGCGTGTGCAGGCTCCAGGGCACATGGGCTCTGTAGTTTGCAGCACGTGGGCTCTCTCTTTGAGGCATGTGGGCTTAGTTGCCCCGCAGCATGTGGGATCTTAGTTCCCCAACCAGGGATCGAACCCATGTCCCCTGCATTGGAAGGCAGATTCATTGGACCACCAGGGAAGTCCCTAAAATTTTTTTTTAAAAAGAACACAGCATAGTTTCTGTGATTTTCCCTCCAAAGATGTGTAACCTGAATCTAATCATAAGAAAGTATCAGACAAACCCAAATTAAAGGACATTCTGCAAAATAAATATCCTGTACTCTTTCAAAATATCAAGGTCATGAAAGTCAAGAAGAGACTGAGGAACTGTTCCAGAGTGAAGAAGAGACTCCAGAGAGATGACAAAATGCAACACGTGATCTGAAATGGATTTTTAAAATTATTATCATAAAGGACATTATTAGGACACTAGGCAAAACTGAAGCGGGGTTTGAGGATTAGATGGTAGAGGCGTATCAATGTTAATTCCCTGATTTTGACAGTTGTGCCGTAGTTATTTAGGAGAATGTCCTTGTTTGTAGAAACTACACACTACACACTATATAGTGATGGGACATAAATTGGCTACTTACTTGTAAATGGTTCATGGTGGTAAGTTCTTTGTTCTGTACTTAAAATTTTCTGTATGCTTGAGATTGTTTCAAATTTAAAAAAAATATATTTTTAAAATATAAAAATAATATATGGGCTTTCCTGGTGGCGCAGTGGTTGAGAGTCCGCCTGCCGATGCAGGGGACACAGGTTCGTGCCCCGGTCCGGGAGGATCCCACATGCCGCGGAGCGGCTAATATATATATATGAGTTGTAACAAGTTGAAGAATGCAGTGGTATATTCAAATAGTTAATATACTCCTCTCCCTCCTAATTCTAGTTCCCTCTTCCCTAAAGAAACTATTGTTACCAGTTTCATAGATATCTTTCCAAACTTTATACTCATATGAACACATAAACCTATAAATTTATATGTAGGGAAACACCTTCTCTCACCATGGCAGCCATTAACTCTCTCCTTAGTATCTTTCATTAATCAGAAATCCTTAATTTTTGTAACATTTTATTTTAGAATAACTTCAGACTTGGAGAAATATTGCAAAATATTACAAAGAACTCTGCTCTTTCCTTCAGACAGATTCCTAAATGTTAACATTTTGCCACATTTGCTTTATCCTTCTCTGTGTTATGTGTATGTGTGTGTGTGTATTTTTTCCTAAACCATTTGAGAGTAAGTTGCAGACATAATGTTTCTTTATTTCTAAGTACCCAATATGCTGTTTTCTAAAAACAAGGACTTTACTTACATAGCCACAGTATAATTATCAAAATTGGGAAATAAACTGATACAGTAATATTATCTAATCTATAGAGTTTATTCAAATTTTGCCAATTGTATCAGCAATTTCCTTTATATAAAAAGAAAAAAATATGTTTGATTCAGGATCACACGTTGCATTTAGCTGTCCTATCTCTTTAGCCTTCTTTAATCTGGAGCAGTTCTTCAACCTTTCTTTATCTTTCGTGACCTTAGCATTTTGGAAGGGTACAGGACATTCATTTTGAGAATGTTCCTCAATTTGGGTTAGTCTGGTGTTTCCTCATGATTAGATTCAGGCTGTGCATTTTGGGCAGGAATATCACAGAAGTGAGACTGTACCTTCTCAGTACATCTTATCAGGAGGCATGTGATGTCAATTTGTCCCATTACTGGTGATGTTAACTTTGATTACTTGGTTAAGGTGGTGTCTGCCAGGTTTCTATGCTTTAAATTGCTATTTTTCCCTTTGTGATTAATAAGAATCTTGTGGAGAAGAAATACTTAATTTTTATAATATCAAAGTCATCAGTGTTTTGCAACAGTGATTTGTTCTTTTAAAATGTTTGAGTCCTTCCCCATCACCCTTAGGTAACAGAGATTTTCTGCAACATTGTTTTCTCTATTCATTGTATAGTTTTGTTTTTCTTATTTAGGTTGAATCCTCTAGAATTCACTATGTATGTGTTGTATAAGAATATGTTTTTTCACCTTTCTCTACATAATGAACCAGTTTTTCTGACATTATCTACCAAACAACCTATCCTTTTTTCAGTGATGGTGGTGCCACATTTGTTGCACGTTATGTTCTCATTTATATCATATCATACATGAGTCAGGTTCTCTATTGCTCTACTTGTTCTTTTTCTTTGTTTGTTTTTTTGTTTTGTTTTGTTTTGGCCATGCTGCAAGGCTTGCGGGATCTTAGTTCCCCAAAGAGGGATGGAACCCATGCCGAAGTCCTAACCACTGGACCACCAGGGAGTTCCCAACTTGTTCTTGTAACACTACCATACTCTTGATTACTGTAGTCTTGTAGCATGTCTTGATATCTGATAAGGTAAGCCCCACTCTTCCTTCTTTTTATATATTTTGCTAATTTTGAAACTTTGAATTTTGACTTTGCTAATTTTGAAACTGTCTCTTTATATATAGTGGAGTAAGTTTATTACACTTTAGAAAATCCTCATGGATTTTAATTGGGATTGCATTGAATGTACAGATTAACTGTGAAAAATTAACATTGTTAGTTTTTTAGCTATTCCATCTACGACAATGGAGTATCTTTCTAGTTATTTTGATTGTTTTCTGTGTCCTTTGAGCTTTAAAGTTTTCTTCATAGAGGTCTCATATGATCTTGATTAAGTAGATTCTTAGATACTTTATAGTTTTTGTCATCATTGTGAAAGCATCTTTTTTATTGCATTTTCGACTTGGTTACAGCTGGTGTAGAGATATGCTATTGATTTTTGAAGATTGATCTTATATCTGGCTACCTTGCTGAATTCTTTCACTAGTTGCAATGGCAAATTTTATGTATGCGTATTTTACCACAATAAAAATGGTGATGTAAATTATACCTCAATAAAACTGACATAGAATATTAACTGGGACATTAATGGAGGCTAAAACTTGTAGGTAAGTTTTTTTTTTTTTTTTCCCAGTACGCGGGCCTCTCATTGCTGTGGCCTCTCCCGTTGCGGAGCACAGCCTCCGGACGCGCAGGACCAGCGGCCATGGCTCACGGTCCCAGCCGCCATGTGGGATCCTCCCGGACCCGGGGCACGAACCCGCGTCCCCTGCCTTGGCAGGCGGACTCTCAAGCACTGCGCCACCAGGGAAGCCCTTGTAGGTAAGATTTTGATGAAGATCAGGATAGTTACATAGAATCAAACAATCTCTACAAAAGTACTTACTTATTTGATTACAAAAAGAAAAACAGTAGCATTTCAATGAACAAATCTGGCAACATTATCTGTGATAGTTCAGGCAAAATCTGAAGGCAGTCTCTTAGAGAATCCCCTCTTGCTGGAGAGACCAGTCTTTGTATTCTATTCAGGCCTTCAACTGATTGGATGATGCCCACCCACGTTATGGAGAGCAGTCTGCTTACTAACAGTTAACTAACTTAAATGTTAATCTCATCCAAACCCACCCTTCAAGTTGACACATGATATGAACTATCAACTAAATGCAATGTGTGATCCTGGATTGGATGGGGGAGGGGGAGTATTTATGAAGAACATTTTTGCAACAGTTAGTGAAATTGGCATACTGACTGTGGTTTAGATAATGGAATTGTTTCAATGTTAAGTTTCCAGAATTTGACAACTATGCTGTGTTTATGTAAGAGTGTGTCCTTGTTCTTTTTTTTGTTTGTTTTTTAAAAAAATATTTACTTATTTATTTGGTTGCACCAGGTCTTAGTTGGTGCAGGCGGGCTCCTGAGTTGCAGCACGTGGGCTCCTTAGTTGCGGCAGGCATGCTCCTTAGTTGTGGCAGGCATGCTCCTTAGTTGCGGCATGCATGTGGGATCTAGTTCCCTGACCAGGGATCAAACCCAGGCCCCCTGCACTGGGAGCATGGAGTCTTATCCACTGTGCCCACCAGGGAAGTCCCATGTCCCTGTTCTTAAGAAACATACATTGAAGTATTTACGGGTAAGGAGGCACAATGTGAACAATCTATGGTTCAGAACAACAAATTAGTTTTAAAAAATGCTAATCTTCCAATTTTTGTACACTTTTGTGTGTGTGTGTGTGTGTGTGTGTGTGTGTGTGTGTGTGGTACGCGGGCCTCTCACTGTTGTGGCCTCTCCCGTTGCAGAGCACAGGCTCCGGACGTGCAGGCTCAGCGGCCATGGCTCACGGGCCCAGCCGCTCAGCGGCATGTGGGATCTTCCCGGACCGGGGCACGAACCCACGGCCCCTGCATCGGCAAGCGGACTCTCAACCACTGCGCCACCAGCGAAGCCCTGTACACGTTTTGAAATTATTTCTGAATCAGAAGTTTACAAATTAATTGTATGTTAATGTATGTTTGATGTCTTTCATGAGGGGAAGGATCTGCCACTGTCCTGTTTCCTGCTGTGGCTTCCACCCAGCACATACAACAAGAAATATTTATTGACTGAATACTAATGAACTAAGCCATCTTCCAATTTGGGCTTCACATGGGGCTGAGAATTTTGTATACTGAGCTTGAGACAGGCAGGAGGTAAAACTCCTTCTCTAGGCCTAATTCTCCTGGAGCTCAAATATGAGCGTGTAGATGCTTCTGAGGCTTGGGGAAACACAACCACTGGTCCCGAAGGAAGGGAGGCAGCCCACAAGCAGAAGACAACTGAGTTGTGTTTTGCAACAAGTGACACAGCTGAATGTCATTTTCTGAGGCCCTTTCCTTTTAGATTTACCCTGTCCCTACTCCTATACCACCACCCTTGATAAAGGTTGTTGACATTTTTGGCCCTGACCTGGACAGTGTTCTCCTGACCTAGGGGGGACAAGTTCAATCCTCCCTCCTGGGCCAGATCAGAGGAGAAGCAACCTACAGGCTAGGTTGGTGGTGGCCAAGGTGAGAGGTATCCTGGACAGGGACCTCAGTGGCCCAGCGGTCTGCTCCACACAGAGATTAGAAAATAGGGTCAATTCCACTAACAGAGCCAGTGAGTTTTCTCACATCATCCCTGTAACTGAGTCAGCCAACATTTATTGGGCACCTACTGTGTGCCAGGGCCTGTGATAGATAGAGAGAGTCACTCCCAGGGGCTCTCACTGGCTCAAGAGGTAAATGTGGGCTCTAGACTCAACCACCTGTCCTGTCGCATTCCCTGCCTGGGCCCCACCAGCTCCCACCTTTGCCTGCTGGCTTGGCACTAGGTCTCCCATTCTACACCTGTTTCTCCACCTGTCCCTTTTTTTTGAGGTCAGCCAAGGCTGATGGGAATTTTCAAAAGGAGGTATATTAAGAGATTTAGGAAATTTAATTGGATATTAGCTAAACTTACTGGGGTAATCATTTCACAATATATACATATATCAAATCATTATGTTGTACACCTAAAACTAATATATTGGTATACGTCAATTCTATCTCTATTTATTTAATTATTTATTTATTTATAATTTTTTTTTTTTCATGGCCGTGCTGTGTAGTTTGCAGGATCTAAGTTCCCCAACCAGGGATCGAACCTGTGGCCCCTGCAGTGGAAGCGTGGAGTCTTAACCACTGGACCACCAGGAAAGTCCCTCAATTTTTAAAAAAATTCAGAAAAAAAAAGAGATTTAGGGAAAATCAAAGAGAAATAAACCAGGAAATAAACATTAAGGAAATTTTATTGTCTATGGTAGTAGTTTAAAAACAAAGATTCAAGGGTTCTGAGGGTAGATCATCTGAGTTCAGCATCCTGGCTCTACCACTTTACTAGCTTATCATGAGCAAGTTACTTACCTTGTCTGGGCTTTGGTTTCCTCACCTGTAAGATAATAATAGTACTTGTCTCTTGGGCTATTTTAATCATTAAAGGAGGTGATGCATGCTTAGTGCAGTGCCTGGCCAATAGTAAGTGCTTGACAAATATTAACTAAGAGAAAAAAAACAAATGCACACCTACTTAGCCTTTCCTTAGTCCCTCTAGCTCTTCATTTTTTGACGAGCTGATCCCTCTGCTTGAAACATCTCCCTCTTCACTGCTTAACTCCCATTTAGGGCTCCACTTAAACGGCACCACCCTTCAACCACCAGGTTAGGTACCCCTCCTAAAAGGTCTCAGTTAAAAGCTTTTATAATATCCATGATATCCCTGTAATGCAGCTGTCATCCTAGCCTATTGTAACTGAGTGTTTGCCTTCTTCATCAAAGTGTGAGCCTTTCAGGACAGAGGCTATGCCTTTGTAGCTCTATATTCCCCACGCCCTCCCCTATGCCTGGCACAGAGCAGAGCACTCAGCCTCCAGGCCATTCCTTAGCCCTGCCTAGGATCTCCTCTACCTCCTGAAATCTGGTTCTGGGACCCTCTGGGTCTGTGTTGCCCCTTCCAGCCCTCAGCTGCCTGCCATGCTGCAGCCCCACCACCAAAGTGCCTCCCAGCTGGGCCTCAGAGCCCCTCCACAGAACCCCCCTCCTCCCCAGAGCCAGGCAGCCTGCACTGCACTGCCCCATCCTGCAGAATGCTTTACACCTCCAGCCAAGCTGCTGACCTATCTTAGACAGCCTTCCCAGCAGGATCTCAGGACTAGTCCAGCTTCCCAAGAAAGCTTGGCTTCTACCAATGTGTTGTCTAGTCTCTGACCAAGAAACCATCTTCCTGGGACACTGTTTTACATCCAAGCTCTCCTCAGGACCCAAGACAAGGACCTCTTTTTCCATTTCCATGTGTTTGAGGCCCTTTAATAACTGCTCCTTGCAGCTTCATATTTGTACAGGTAGCTTTTGGCTCATTTGCAGAAGGGGCAGAGCACAAAACACCCATGGGGAGGTGGTCGCTGCCTGGACTTTCGTGGGCCAGGGCTGGTCCTGTCCGGAGACCTGGAGCACCTGGAGGGCCAGTCCACCCACCCACCATCTACTCTTTCTCCCCAAGCCTGTTAGAGGAATGTTCACTCTGAATGAGGCTGGGGGTGGGCTCAGCAGAGAAGGGAGGAGAGGGGGTCAATGGAACCAGGGCTCAGATAGAGTGAAAAGAACAGAGCTGGGGACTTCCCTGGTGACGCAGTGGTTAAGAATCTGCCTGCCAATGCAGGGAACACGGGTTTGATCCCTGCTCCAGGAAGATCCCACATGCCACAGAACAACTAAGCCCGTGAGCCACAACTACTGAAGCCCGTGAGCCTAGAGCCTGCGCTCCGCAACAAGAGGAGCCATCGCAATGAGAAGCCGGCGTACCATAACGGAGTAGACCCTGGTCGCCACAACTAGAGAAAGCCCGCGTGCAGCAACGCAGACCCAACGCAGCCAAAAAAATTTAAAATAAATTAAAAAAAAATTTTTTAATTAGAAAAAAAAAAGAGCAGGCTGGGACTTAGCTGGAGCTCCCCGTGAGCTGGAACATTGTGATGGTGGCTATGCCTCCTGTATCATCCCTGTGCATTTCCACCCATGAAGTTCCCTGGGAAAAGGCCAAGCTATCTCCACCACGCTAAGTGGTTTGAGCAAGGGAAAGGGCTGGAGTGGAGGGTTCAGGTGCTCAAGGAGGCAGGGGATCCCCCCGGGACCAGCATGGAGATAGTGACTGGAATCAGGATACAGTAAATGGGGAGGGGTGAGAACCCTGAGCCTGACTTGAAGCCCACTCCCTACTGGCTGCCCCCCACTCCCAGCTCTCCTCAAGCTCTCTTGGCAGAATCTGAGTGTGGCCTCTCCAAGAAAACGTGCATGGGTGACCCCCAACACGGTCACTTTCCCAGGGCTCCCAGACTCTCCCTCAGGGATCCTGGGGAAGATTTTACAGACTTCCCTAATCTTTTGCAGCATAACACTGTCAAGTGCACGAAATTTCAGCCAGTAACAAAGGAACCTGATAACAGGCAGGGATGTTTTCTCCTACAGGTGCTTCAGTGATGGGGTGAGGGGTCACTGCTACGATGGGGGCAGTCTGCTGCCACCAGAAGGCTCTGCAGGCCAAAAGGCCTCACTCCAAGGTGGTGGGCAACTGAAGGTACCCAGAAGTTATAGCCTGAGAGGGCGATCCTGCCTACCCTCCCCACTCCCAGAAAAAGTGGGGAGATGGCACAGCAGTGGTGGGAAGGCTGGCTGTTGGAGGGGGGAGAACTCCTTCAGTGATGCGGATCCCTGCTTGGAGTGAGGGGTCACGGAAGTGATCACTCTAGCTGAAGACACCTGCAGGGATGGGGGAGGGGGAGGGGGAGGTTTCTGCAGTGAAGTAGCGCTTTGCACAGGAAAGGGTCGGGCTTCTTGGGGGCTCGGGGTTCCTACGGTGATGGGGCCCTGGGGTTCGCTGCAGTGATGAGGGTCACTGCAGTGATGAAAAGCTGAGCCATTGTGGGGGTGAGGGGTGAGGGGGCAGGGGTGAGGTAATATCGGGATAGCTGGGGTTGCTGCAGTGCTGGGGTGGGGGGACTGAAAATCGAGCCCCTCTGCTGCACTTGCAGAGCCCCTCACTTCCTGAAGGACGGAAAGGGTGGGGTCTCGAAGGCCTCCGCCCCGCACTGATGGAGGGGCTGCGCGGGGCAAGGACGCGGTTCCTGCACTGCGGCGCCTGGTCTGGCTGGAGCGGCCGGCGCTGGCGCGGAGGCGGTACCGCGCCCGAAGGGGGCGGGGAGCAGCCGCCCCGCCGCAGCGACAGGCGGGGCCGAGGCCAGCTGGAGGGGCCGCCTTCCGAGCGGGGGCGGGACCAGCACCCACCCGGCAGACGCCCCTGGGCGGACTCAGAGCGGTCGCGGCGGGCGCCCGGCAGGTGTCCAGACTGAATG
Source organism: Physeter macrocephalus (assembly GCF_002837175.3). Taxonomy (NCBI): domain Eukaryota; kingdom Metazoa; phylum Chordata; class Mammalia; order Artiodactyla; family Physeteridae; genus Physeter; species Physeter macrocephalus. The sequence goes on along the minus strand of NC_041214.2, from coordinate 77,023,200 downwards.
TGGCCCTGGTCGCAGAGGCGGCACCACCTATCCTGGTCCCGTCTTGGCGCCCAGAACTCCGCAGAGGACGCGACGGTGAGGCTGGGGCTGCCTGAGGGGAGGGGGACGATCCCCAGACCCAGCCCGCAGCATCCCTAGACAGTTCGGCTGTGCGGGCGGCGGCGACTGCAGCCCCCCTTCCCAATCCCAGATCACTTCTGCTAGGCTGGGGGGAGGTGCCCGACGGATCCCGACGAGTCCGTCTGCCCAACACCTCTCCGCGTCTTGCCTCCGTAAGACCCCCTCCTTTCGCTTCCCATCTCGTTCTTCCCAACCCAGTCCCCTCCACTCCGGCCTGCAGCCCGTCTCAGCGTCCCTGTCAGTTGAGGAGCCCGAGAGAGGTGGGGGGGGGGGACTGCGGCCCTTCGGTTCCCCGTCCCACCCAGCCCCTGCTATCCCTTGCTGGGCTGGGGACACCCAGAAGGATGCTGGCCCTTTAAACCCTTGCTCCCCACCCAGAGCATCTTCCATCTCTCCACCCGCGCCACTTCCAACATCTGGCAGCCGCGGGGAGCCCCGGGGGGCCGGCAGGTACTGGGATGGCGGTGAGGCCCGGGAGGGTGTGATGGAACAGCTGCGACACTACCCCCCGCCCGCCCCTAGAGGAGCCGGCGGCGGGACTGCTGGGCGCCCGTAGCTCCAGTTAAACATTAACCCTCCGCTCCCCGGGTCGCCGTGCTGCCTGGAGCTGCGCTCCGCCCCGGCTTCCCAGGTAACCAGCGAGGATGCCCATCCCGCCACCCCCGCTGCCTCCCTCCCCTCGCCACCTGTCCGCGGGGCCGGGCTCAGCCTCGCGCCCCCTGCAGGTCCGCGTCCCAGCGCCGGAGTTAGAGCCTCCCCGCCTGCTTTCAGCAGGGTGGGGCGGAGGGCCCTGAACTCACGCTGCGCACCCCCCATCGAGCACCCCCTCCACCAGAGGCACCATGCCCGGCCTGTACTGCCCCTCCAGCTGGACGCCGCTGCCCCTCACGGACTCCTGGGTTCGGGCCTGCGCCAATGGACCCTGCCTCAGCCTGCGGGCCCGGCTCACCTACCACAACCCACAGCCGCAGCCTGTGGACGGTGAGGCCCGGGCGGGGGCGCAGGGTGGTGGCCAGCGCAAGCCTAGCAAGGTCCGACATCACCTGTGCCCCCATCCCGCCCCAGGCGTGTTTGTGTACCCGCTGGCCGAGGCCGAAGTGGTTTCGGGCTTCGAGGCGGAGGCCGCCGGACGGCGCGTCTCCTTCCAGCTGCAGAGCCGGCGCCGCTCGCAGGCCGCCTGCTGCCGCGCGGTGGGCCCCGCGCTGGGGGCCTCAACACCCCGCCGCTGTGCGCAGGGTGAGTCCAGGGCGCTCCCCGCCCCATCTCCCTGAAAGCAGCCGCACTTTAGTTCCTGCACCCGCTCTGCATCCCGCCCCTCTCTGTCCCCGCCTCCAGCCACTGGTTTTTTCATTCATTGATTCATCCCTTTATTCCACAGTCGAGGACTGGGCGCCTGACATGGGCCAGGTGCTGGGGGAATGTGAACCAGGCCTGACCCGAGGTTTGCAGCCAGGTAGATAGACAAGGCAGGCAGGCCACACGTCTCTCTCTCCCTCTGGAGCTTTAGCTCCTGAGCCTGGGACAGGGATTTGGTCATCTTGGAGTCCCAGGATCTCAGCATCTGGCACAAAATGTGGCACAAAGAGGATCCGTGAGTGCTGGCTGAGGGGATGGAAGCCCACCCCTCTGCTAGGTTTTCTGGCTTGCACTTCATTCCTTTATTTATTTGTACATTCACTTGATTCCTGCACATGGGATTTACCATGTGGGTGAGAAGAGGGACAGAATTCAGTGGTGTTGAGAGTTGGCACAAGCCAAGCAGGTAGTTAGAGGCCAGAGTGAGCTCTGGGCTGAGGCCTCAGGAAAATTCCAGAAGGAAGTGGAGCCAGCATTTGACTGAAAGGAAGGGTGGGATGTAGTGATATGGAGAGGAGAGGAAAGGCACTCCAGGCAGGGGCCATCATGTAAGCAAAGGTTTCGAAGTAAGTTATACTGGGTGATGGTAATAAAATACCTCATGTTTATAGTGATTCACAGTTGACAAAGCCCAGTCACTGATGTCACCTCATTTGAATCCAGAGAGGTATGTAATGCAAGTGTTGTTCTCCTTCCCCCTTTTATAGGTGACAAAAGTAACAGCAACAGTCTCTTAAACGTTGGATGCTTCGCGTATATCATCTCATTCATTCCTCACCACAGTCCTTGACATATAATTATGACCCCCATTTTATAAATGAGGAAACCAAGGCTCCTCTAAACAAGAGAGTTACCAAAGGATAGAGTTAGAAATCACAGAGTGGAGACTCAAAACCTGACACTGTGCTCTCTTCACTGTATCAGACTGTCCCAAGATTCAGCTGCCTAGGATGGAAGCCCCTTTCTTCCTTCTTACCTTCCTTTTTTTCCTTCCATTTTTTTCTTCCCTTCATTTATTCAGCAAGTATTTTTCAAAAGAATGGGTAAATGATTATTGTGGGGAAATGAGGTGAAGTAGGGCTGTAAAGGTAGGCTGGGGCATGTAGGGCCTTGACCATCACTGTATGCACCTGGCCATTTGCCCTTTAGCAGTAATGGTGATGCCCATGACTCCACCGTCCCCAAACAAACCGCGATCTAAGGAAAATGATGTGCTTGGTATGTAAATGTCCTCTAGCTAGCTTCCAAATAGATTACAGTTCCTGAATTCCTCTTGGGTAGAAAATTCTGGAGTGGGCAGTGGGGAGCCCCTGACTGTTCCTGAGCAGGGAATTTGTGAGCAGGTGGGTACCAGGCTACGGGAGATGTCAGCGAGGGTTCTTTAGGAAGGTGAGGCCCAAGGGTTGTACAGGCTGGAGCAGGTAGAGAAAGAGAGGTGGAGGGTATGGGTCCCCCAGGACCTTGGGGGTGGTGTGGACATGCCCCCTTCTCCTCCTCAGCCCTCTGTTAGCAGTGATGTCACTGCTGCCTTTCCTAATGACAGCCAGTTCCTTCTACCATCAACCTGCCTCTCCTTCAACCATCGTTCATCTCATGCCTCCATCCTGCATCACCAGTGCATTAGCCCAGCATCCCTCCAACCTCACAAAATCCCCCTTGCCCAAGCTCCCCTGACTCCGTGCCTGCTCCCACCCCCAGGTTCCCCCATCTCGTCTGCTTCCAGCCCCCTCTGACCCCTTTCCTCACTCCTTATAGGTCATCTTGTCTTGGATCTGGCCCAGGCCCGGTCCACACTGGTGCTGCCCACAGGCCTCATTGCCGCAGCCGGCACCATGACAGTGACCCTGCGCAGCAGCCGGGAGCTGCCCTCCAGGCCTGACGGGGTGCTGCGCGTGGCCCTGCCCTCCGTGCTCACCCCTCTGGCCCCGTCAGGCCCGCTGGGGCCCCCCAGGCCTCCGGGGCTCTGTGACGACAGGTTGGGCCTATGGTGATTCTCTTCGTCCCTCCCTCGGCTTCTCTGGGTCTAGTGCGGGTGAGGGGGCTTTGGCAGGGTGCCCCGGGGGATGGGCAGGTGGGGAAGGGCTGAGGCCAGTCAGCCAGAGGGGCTAGGGGCCCTGGTAGTGGCCCAGTGACCCTCCTTGTGTTCCTTTCCAGCCCCACCAGCTGCTTCGGAATGGGCAGCCCTGAGGGGGATGGGCCGGCCTGGGAGGAGCCAGCTGCCCCTCGGGACGTGTTCTCAGGCCCTGCCCGTTGCCCGGCCCCATACACCTTCTCCTTCGAGATGCTGGTGACTGGACCATGCCTGCTGGCAGGTGGGTGCCCCTCCTAGCATAGCTGACTGGGACATAACTGAAGGCTCAGGGATGGGAGGAACACAGGACAAAAAGAAGACAGGGACCTAAGCCTTAGGAACCTCTAGTCTCACAGTGGGATCACCCCCTGGCCACTTCCACACAACAAACACACCCCTAGGTTTGTCAGTGTCATTTATTTATATCCCACTCCACTCACCAATGAGAAGAGAGATGCTTACAATGAGACCGGTCCAAGTGATGAAGTTGAGTTTTCTTGTGCACGAGGTGGACCAGGATGTTAAATCAGCAGTTGGTTGATATAGAACTGTTTGGCCAGGCAGGAATGCACCTGGGAATTCTCCTCCCAGTCCATGAAAGCAGGTAAATCCCCCCTTGTCCACTCCATAGCTTGGACTCTGAGAGCTGAGCTGAGTCAGTCATGATCCTGGCCCCCACCGCTATTGCCTGGGAAGGTGATAATTGTGCCCTTAGTACTGGCTTGGGGTGGGGCAATCATCACCTCTCCCTGTCTCCACATCCCTCAGGCCTGGAGAGCCCCTCTCATGCTCTGCGGGCAGATGCCCCCCCTCATGCCAGCTCTGCAGCCACCATCTGTGTCACACTGGCAGAGGGCCACCACTGCGACCGGGCCTTGGAGATCCTGCTGCACCCCAGTGGTGAGAGACTGGGACACACAGTAGGCCAGCTCTGACCTGCTTCAGGACCACCTGGGTAGCATTTTTCAAGTGTAGATTTCTGGACCCTAAGCCGGACGACTGAGTCATTTGTGAGGGTGGGTCTGGTGGTACAGGGAGGCCGGACTGGCAAAGTTCTCCCGGGACAGTGGGCCTGAGCAGTGGGGGTCTAGAGACAGGGCCTTCCCTCACAGAGCTGTGTCCCCTTCTCCCCAGAGCCCCACCAGCCACACCTGATGCTGGAGGCCGGCAGCCTGAGCTCAGCAGAATACGAGGCCCAGGTGAGGGCCCGCCGGGATTTCCAGAGGCTGCAGCGAAGGGACAGTGCAGGGGACCGGCAGGTATGGCTGCCTGGGGTCCTGGCCTGGCCCCTGGTCCCACCACTTCTGGCTGTGTTAGTGCAGGAGGAGCAGGCTTACGTTGGGATGGGCAGGGGGCTTCTGCTCTCAGCAGGAGCTCTCAGTAGCTGCCACCACCCTCCCAGAGGACTGATGAGTATTTTCACGGGAGAGCCCACTCAAGTGTCCCCGGAATGTGTCTCGGAGGACTGGGGGTAGGACTGACCTAGGCAGAGGACAGCCACTTGTCTCTGCCCTCGCTTTTATTCAGATGACTACAAAAGGGTGCCCCCTCTGGGTGGACTGGATTGAAAAAGTCTCCGGGGCTAGGTCCTGCTGCCAGCCTAGGTCGGAGTTGCACTCAGCCTGGCCCAGGATGACTTGGGGCTCCCGTGCTCAGGTGTGGTTCCTGCAGCGACGCTTCCACAAGGACATCCTGCTGAACCCCGTGCTGGTGCTGAGCTTCTGCCCGGACCTGAGCTCCAAGCCTGGACACCTGGGCACAGCTACCCGGGAGCTCCTCTTCCTGTTGGATGGCAGCAGCATGGCACACAAGGCCTGTGGGAGCATGGTGTGGGCAGGCCTGGGGTTGGGTGCAGCCGTGGGTCTGAGGTGGGCTGGGGGGCAGCCTCCCGAGGACACACATACACACACACACCTCTCTCTCCTTCTCATGCTCATACATACATGCATTTCTCCCAGATTCCAAGAGCCTCTTTCATATGTAAAGTTACATTCAGTCACACCGAATCTCAAACCCAAGGATTCACATACACCTCCAGGGTCACATGCACAATCGTCTCTCACACAGAGTCTCCCTCACATGCCAGGGTCTCACTTACAGTCTCACACACACAGGGCCTCACCCAGATTACCCCTCATTTTACACACGACCTGGAGAAAGCAAGCAATCTGGCATCCCTTGTTCTCTACCGGTGCCAGTGGGGCCTGCCTCACCCTGCCCTCCCTGGCTCTCCCCAGGATGCCATCGTTTTGGCTGTGAAGTCGCTCCCACCCCAGACACTCATCAACCTGGCCACGTTTGGCATATTGGTGCAGCCCCTCTTCCCAGAGAGCCGGCCTTGCAGTGACGTGAGTGTGGCCCGGGGCTTTGGGGGCCTAGCCAGAGGTGTCTCAGCCAGTGTGGCCCAGCCCATGTCCTTTTCCTCCAGGAAGCTGTGCAGCTGATCTGCAAGAGCATTGAGATGCTGCAGGCTGCGGGCGGCCCCCCAGACGTGAGGTCTGCGCTGGACTGGGCCCTGGGGCAGCCCCAGCACAGGGCCCACCCTCGGCAGCTGTTCCTGATCACCGCTGCCTCACCCATGGCTGCTGCGACCCACCAAACCCTGGAGCTCATGAGGTGGCACAGGGGGGCAGCCAGGTAGGATGGAGTGGGCAGAGCCAGGCTCCTGAGATTGGCCTCCCAAAGAGGCTCCGGGAGGTCACGGCTGCTCCCCCTTCTCTTGTCAGGTGCTTCTCCTTTGGGCTGGGGCCTGCCTGCCGCCAGCTACTGCAGGGTCTGTCTGCTCTCAGCAGGGGCCAGGCCTACTTCCTGAGGCCTGGGGAAAGGCTGCAGCCCATGGTGAGCTTGAGCCTGGGCCCTGTTCCCTATTCGTCTAAGTCCTCCTCCCAAGTTGCACTGAGTCTGAAACAGAACCTGGTCAGGTCGTGAGGTCTCCAGGCACCCTGCTGTGGGGTGCTGCAGGAGGCCAGAGGTATGGGGGGACATGGCCTCTGACTGCTCCCCATATCTTGCTCTCAGTTTTGTCCGGGTACTAAGCCATATCTTTGAAAAGTCTTGCCTTATCCACGTGGCACAGTTCAGGCCAGGAGAAGCACCGAGCCCTGAGCACTGAACACTCAATCCCCTTGCTTGTTCCTACCCCCATTCCTTCCCCCAACCCCAGCCGGACCCTGCTCCCCTCAGCCAGGGGCTGGGTAGATGGCATCAGCAGAAGGGCAGCCTTCCCACTCTGTTGGCTGTGTGGCACCTCTTTCTCTCCCATGGCCTCCCTCTGGTCACTTCTCACAGCTGGTGCAGGCCCTGCGGAAGGCACTGGAGCCCGCGTTGAGCGACATCTCTGTGGACTGGTTTGTGCCCGATGCGGTGGAGGCACTGCTGACGCCCCGGGAGATCCCAGCGCTCTATCCCGGGGACCAGCTGCTCGGTTACTGCTCGCTCTTCAGGGTGGACGGCTTCCGGTCCCGCCCCCTAGGGGTAAGCCTGGGCTGGGTGTGGGAGGTGCGCCTGGGATGGCTGAAGCCCCTGCATCTCTGCAAAACCCATTTCCTAGTCCCTGTGCCTCTCTCTGCCAAACGCTCCTACTGCTATACCCACTAGACCTCCTTAGAGACCATACTGGGTGCCTCAAAGTGACTGCAGCCTGCCTCCCTCATAAGGTCTTACACTGAGCTGTCCTGTAAAGTGCTACCCTTGGTCACTAAAGCGCACAGTTACAGAGAACAGCGCCAGTGTTAGTTTCAAGGTTTTTGTCGAAACTTGCTCATTACTTCACACAGTGCCTGCAAAAAGCGCCATCTGGATTATTTCCTGTAACATTCAGGGACAGACAGAGCATTGTCTAGATGAAATCTCAGATCCCAACTCTGCCATGTACTAACCATTTGATTTGGGGCAAGTCACTTAACCTCTCTGAGCCCATTTCCTTGTACTGATTTTTTTCATAAGGTTGTAATTAGAAGTCATAACATGTGTGCTCTTGGTAGGATACTTGACACGTAGGAGGAGTTGGATAAATGATTGTTATTTTTATTATGAAAAGCTTTATCTCTCTAGAAGAACCAAGCATGCTTCCTCCTTTTTGATCAGGAGAGTTGTATAATGGACTGTTTGTCTTTTTCCCTGGCTGCCAGGAAGCTCAGGGCCAAACCTGAAGCTCAGCCACAGCAGCTCTAGTAACCCTATGGTCAGCATGTATGCTTCCTCTTTCCTTAGTACTGGGCTTTCACTTCTGGTTTATTATCTTTATTGCCTCTTGCAGTGAGCCATCTTAAATCCTGTTTGGAAAGAGGTAGTGTATAACTATAATCAGTTGTTGTTTTTTTCCCCCAACGTCTATCCCTCTCCAGGGCCAAGAGCCTGGCTGGCAGAGCTTGGGCAGCTCCGTGTTCCCATCCCCAGAGGAAGCACCATCTGCCACCAGCCCTGGCACCGAGCCCACTGGCACCTCAGAGCCACTGGGAACAGGCACGGTGTCAGCAGAGCTGTCCAGCCCGTGGGCTGCTGGGGACTCAGATCCGAGTGAGTGGCTGAGTGTATGTGTGTTGGAGGAGGAGTGGGCAGTGCGAGGGGCCAGGGCTGGGGCCTATTCTCCTGCCTCCCAATAGGTACTGATGCTCTGACAGACCCAGTCACGGACCCTGGACCTAACCCCTCTTCTGACACAGCCATATGGCGCCGCATCTTCCAGTCCTCGTACATCCGGGAGCAGTATGTGCTTACCCACTGCTCTGCCAGCCCAGAGCCAGGCCCAGGCTCCAAAGGCAGCAGCGAGTCCCCCGTCTCCCAGGGCCCTGGGTCCCCCGAAAGCAGTGCTCCCCTGGATCCCCCTTCTCAGCAGGGCTGTCGCAGCCTGGCCTGGGGGGAATCTGCTGGCTCCCACTCCTGCCCCCTGCCTCCACCCCCACCGGCTCCAGTCAAGGTGAGATTCAATCCACATCCATCTACCATGTATCCAGCAAATATTTATTGACCATTGGCTATATGCCATAAATTGTGCAGTGGTTACTATTAAGTCTACCTGAAGAAATAGATGGGTAACGATGGTATAATGTATCATGATGATACCATGCAACATACACTGATGCACACGGGGATGTGACTTTATGGGGGTTCAGAGTCAAGGTGATTAACCCTGTCTGAGGGAGTCAGGAAAGCAAGAGCCACCTCTGGAAGAATAAGAAGTTAGCTAGGCAAAATGGGAGAAGACATGAATAAAAACAGACAAGCAATAACCTCAACTAAGACATAGGCATGGAGTGAGATGATGATGGGAAGGGGGTCAGGGGCCAGAAGGAGTCTGCCCACCCCTAAGGGTGGTGAGCAGCCATCCAGGGTTTCAGACAAAGGGGCATGTGGCCAGCTGTGTATGTATGTCTGATGGCCAGGAGCTCTGCATTCCTTGACCATTGGACACCCCCACCCCTTCTCACATGCAGACTGGGGCCTTGAGTGCTGAGGTGCTGGGCCGTCGACGCAGAGCAGCTCTAACTGGCCGAAGCCTCTCATCCCCCCCAGGCCGGGTGAACTCAGTCGCTGGCCATCTCCGGCACCCCTCTCTGGGTGTAGCACCAGATGGGCCAGGCCCTGAGCCAGGGCAGCTGCTGGGACAGGGCCTGGATGACTCAGGTAAGGGTTATGGGGAGCCGGGTTCTGACACCAAGTAGACCTTGGGGAGGTGGAGCCCAGGGCACCCCACTGTCCCTGCTCCTACCATTGTCTCTCCCCAGGAAACCTGCTCTCCCCAGCCCCCATGGACTGGGACATGTTGATGGAACCACCCTTCTTGTTCACGGCTGTTCCCTCCAGTGGGGAGTTGGCCCCTCCAGCAATACCACTGCTTCCCCAGCCTCCGCGCTGCCATGTGGTGATCCGGGCCCTGTGCGGGGAGCAGCCTATGAGCTGGGAGGTGGGCGTTGGGCTGGAGATGCTGTGGGGGCCTAGGGATGCTGGCTCACTGCCTCCGTCAGCCCCTGAAAGAGAAAATGCTTGGGACCAAGCACTCCATCGACTGACAGCGGCTTCCGTGGTCCGGGACAATGAGCAGCTGGCTCTCCGAGGACGGGGCGACACCAGGGCTGACCGGGGTGAGTTGCTGGTGGCCCCGGTCAGGGCTCAAGGAGCCTGTATGGGACGGAGAGTGGCAGAGGCATAGGTCTGTGGGATCACTCGCTATATCTCACCTTGCTCACAAGTGATTTGAGGCGGCTCACCCACGTTGTCAAGAAAAAAAAATTAAGCAGGGCAATGGGGAAAAAAGGGATAATAAAAGGAAGCAGAGAATGAGATTATATCAAAGATGCACACTGTGAGGTTTTGTGCCCTTGCAAGCATGGGACCCCAAACTGGCAAGCTTCCTAGCATCCAACAGAGAGGGAATTTCATCTTGTAATGATTCACAGTGCCCATAACATAAAAACAAATCTGTCATTTAGGAAGATTATTAAAATTAAATAAAGTTAAAATGTCAGTTCTTCAGTTGCACTAGCCACACTTCAAGTGCTTAATAGTCACATGGGACTAGTGGCTACTATACTGGATCATGCAGATGTAGGACATTTCCATCATTGCAGGAAGTTCTGTTGGGCAGTGCTGAAATGAGTGGATGGAAAAGGTACCACAGTCAATGCCTCCTCTGGGCTGTATCCAGAATGTTGAATTTGTGGGTGGCCGGGGGCCTAGCCTTTCTACAATGTGGTTGAGTGTTCAGCCTAACCACTTCTTGTCAAAGCTGAGGAGTCTGAGCTGACCCCGAGAAGGAACTCCACTCTGTTCAAAAGTGGACAGAAGGCTGGGAACTCCCTGTAGCTTTCACTGCCGGGGCCCAGGTTCAATCCTTGGTTGGGGAACTATTAAGATCCCACAAGCCTGGAGGCACAGCCAAAAAAAAAAAAACGTGTACAGAGGGAGAAGCTATGGGAGCACTGAGATTTTTTTCTGTGAAGCCCTTTGTAGAGAGTGGGTGCTGGGAGCGCACCCCCCTCCCGGTCAACATGTGGCTCCTTGGTTTTGCAGGTCATGCCCGGAGGTCCTGGCTCCGAGCCCTTCAGACAAGCAAGGTCAGCTCTGCCCCTTCCTTCTTCACCTGCCCTGTAGCTGTGGATGCTACCACCAGAGAGGTCCTACCTTCAGCCCTGCAGGTGCAGAGCTCAGGTAGGTAAGGTCCCTTCCAGGTGACCTCCCAGGTGCCGGTTCCCATCTCGCTGGCCACCCTCCAAGACATACCTCACCCCTGTCTTCTGTACCCCTGCAGAGCCAGCTGAACCCCCAGGCACCCCTCCTGCCTCTCAAGGTCGTCTAGATGCAGCTCCTCTGCCCACAGTCGTCCGCTCTAAAGGTAACACTCAAATCTGGGTAAATGGTAGGGACCAACCAGGCTTAGGGACCACCACTGAATGGCTCCAGTTCAGGACTTAAGGGAGGCTCTCTGGCAGGCGGCAGGGAGCCGGACCAAACTGGCAACTCCAGTTCTGCTTCGGGGGACCGCGCAGCCCCCATCGGAGGTCCTCATCGTCTGCCCCCCGAGCCTCTCTCTCGGCTCAGCCTGGGCCGTCGGAAGGCCAGAGGCCCAGACAGCCATAGACTCTGCAGCCCCAACACGGGCCAAGCCAGTGACAGCAACAGTGAAGGCAGCAACCATGACTACCTGCCCTTGGTGAGGACTCGGGAGGTGGAGGGTGGCGCTGCCAGGGCCAGGGCGCTGTCTCAGCTCGATTCTCCCCCCACCTCCTCTCTCCTCAGGTGCGCTTGCAGGAGGCGCCCGGCTCCTTCCGCCTAGACGCGCCCTTCTGCGCAGCGGTGCGCATCTCGCTGGAGCGCCTGTGCCGAGCCTCGCCCTTCGCTGCGCATCGTGCCAGCCTCAGCCCCACCTCGGCCTCCTCTCCCTGGGCACTTCTAGGCCATGGTGCTGGCCAGGGTGACAGTGCCACGGCCTCTTGCAGCCCGTCCCCCAGCTCGGGCTCCGAGGGTCCAGGCCAGGTGGACAGTGGCCGGGGCTCAGACACCGAGGCCTCGGAGGGGGCGGAAGGGCCTGGTGGTGCCGACCTGAGGGGCCGGACTTGGGCCACTGCTGTGGCACTTGCGTGGCTGGAGCACCGCTGTGCCGCGGCCTTCGGCGAGTGGGAACTGGCAGCAGCTAAGGCTGACTGTTGGCTGCGGGCCCAGCACCTGCCCGACGGCCTCGACCTGGCCAACCTCAAGGCCGCAGCCCGGGGTCTCTTCCTGCTGCTGCGCCACTGGGACCAGAACCTGCAGCTGCACCTGCTGTGCTACAGCCCAGCAAACATGTGAGGGTCACCGGTTGCTCTGGCTGGCACCCCCCAACAAACTCAAGTCACTGCCACCCGGAGCCGGCCTCTTGGTGCTGGGAAGGGGTGGGCTGGTGACAGTCCGCCCCTACTGCTTTTTATTCCCTCACAAAATCCTCTTGCCCCACAGAAAGTGCCTGCCTGTGCTCTCTCCTGCTCCTCCCACCCCATGCCCCTTCCCCTCTGAGCTCTGTGCAGTGCAGTAGAAGGGGAGAGAGCCACAGTCCCTAAATCCTATGCAATAAAGTGCCTCTTAGGACTGTCTGAATGAGTTCTTTATCTGCTGCGTGCCTGTCCCTCACAGCTTGGTCCAGGCACCTCCACGTAGGCTGCACAGAAGTGGACTTCGTAAAGTTTATTGGGAAGGGCACACAGTCCATCCCCATCCAGGGTCCTGAGAATAGACTGGAGGGGAAGAGATGGATCTCAGTGGGCTTTCTTGCTGTGCTGGATGGCCTTGGGGAAAGGCTGGGGGCCCAGCCAGAGCTGCAGCAGGATGACAGCATGGCACATGTGCAGGGCACCAGAGCTGCAGGACGTGGATGGGTATGTGTTCCAGGAGAGCTCAATGAGCCCCAGCACCAGCAACCTGGAGATGAGAAATAAGCTCCAGGTCTGTCCAGGTTCTAGGCCTGCGGCACTTCAGCTCACCCCTTGCCCCTCCGTGGTCACAATCTTGGGATGAGGAGCTCCCTACCCCTTCCCAAGCCCCCAGGTTATCCCAGCTGGTACCTGAGCAGGTGTGTGAGCCAGCGTGCAGGCATGGCCCACAGGAGGTAGGGCAATGTGTGGAAATACCAGACGTAGAACTGGTAGTGAAGGGAGCGGCTGAAGCAGATGCCAATGAAGTTGGAGGTGAAGAGGGCAGAAACAATCTGTATGCGGTGGTCAAGGCCAAGGACAGGAGCAGAAGGGGTAGGGAGGTTTCGAAGCAGAGGGACAAAAGTTTTGGGGTCAGATAGCCCCATGGCTCTGCTGTTCCTAGATGCATACCTTTGGGCAAGTTTCTTAACCTTTCTGGACCTATTCCTCAGTCTGATGTGGAGGCAGTAATATCTAGAGCCCTAACGCCTAATGAGTCGTCACTTACTAGCTAAGTGACCTTGGCAAATTACTTAACTTCTTAAAGCCCTAATTTTCCTAATTTTAAAATCTGTAAAATGAGGATAAAACAGTCTCTTGTCAGCTTTAAATGTTAGAATGTATGTAAATCTCTTAGGACAGCATCAGGCAGAGAGTGAGCACTCATAATGGTAACTCAAAATATTTAGAATAAAGAATAAAAAATGCTTAAATATGTAAAGTGCTCAACACGGTATTGGTAAGAGCTCTATGAATGGGCCCTGTAGCTATTAATGCTACCTCCTTTTCCCTCTCCCAGGTCACCAGCCATGCAGAGCTAGTTGACCAGGACCCCAACTTCAGCTGGAGAGGGCAAGACTTACCTTCCCATGTTTAAAGGATATGGTTGGGTGTGAGAGGCTGGGGTGGAACCTTCCTTTTGGAGGGATCCTTCAGCAGTGACAGGATACTTTCCCCTGTCCTGGGGAGAAGCCATTGAGATACTTATCAAGCCCCCAATGTGGGCCAAGCGGAGCTCAACATCTCCCCATGCAGCCCCTAAGGCCTAGGCCCTTCACTCCTTCCCCCATGTCTGCTCATGAAATTGCTCCCCTTTCTCACCTGTGCCACCTGCAGAGGGCAAACAGCAAGAGCAGGGTGAGGTGGGCAGTCAAAAGTGCCAGGTGGAAGCCATGATGCAGGAAGAGGGCCTCGGGGAGGAATCGCCAGTTCACTGTCCAGCGGAAGAGAAACTGGCGGCCAAGGTCAAAGGAGCGGGATACATAGCCGACGGGGTTCTCCAGCAGGAAGGGTAGCCCCAGCACCACCTGAGGATGGGTGTGATGTCAACAGAGCTGCCCAGGCTCACCTTCAGCCTCATGCTAATCACTGAGAGGAGGGGGAACAGGGTATAGGTCTCAGAGGTTCCCTAACTCCCACTAGGAATAGCAAGAAAGCCAGCCCACCCACCCAGACAAGAGCCTTGGGCCAAAGAAGCAGGTAATAACAGTGCTTTAAGTTTGGATTCACCAAGTCATAAATGCGCAGAGTTAGAAAGGCTCTCAGAGACCATGTAGTTCAACACCCTTGTTTGACAGCTAAAGAAACCAAAGCCTAGAGGTGGTAGCTGCCCAGATTAGAATCAACTCCAAAACTCTGTCTCTTGGCTTTCAGGAAGTCTCAAGGATGAAAGGAGGCCAGACAGAGTGGCCTCCGCTTCATTAGAGAAGGGAAAGGGTAAGGAGGGAATACCTGAAGGACAGCACAGATGCCCAGCTTGGGGAGGGCCCCACGGAGGCCAAATTGCGTGAGGAGAAGGAATAGTAACCCAGGGGCGAAGAGCAGCACATTCATCTTCACAGAGACCGCCAGGCTGCAGTGGATAGAGGAGAGGAGAGTGGAGATCAGCTCCAGGGCCATGCACCCCACCCAAAGATGTACAGCCCACCATCACCACAGCAACTCCTCCCCTCCCCTGCCAGCAAGCTCCAGGCAGAGGGGGAGCACTCATACTCAGAATTGCTGGAGGGAGGATAAGGAAGCCTGGGAGGAGGCTGGGAGTAGGGTGCTGATACCTTGTCTGTACACTCAGACTGAGTGAGCAAATATATATTGAGTATTTAGAAAGTGCAATGACCAACTTCACCAGCAGATGCTGTCTGGAGGGAACAGGATGGGAAGAGGGTGTGTGTGTAGGGGGCCTGGGGGTGAAGACTTTCTACACATCCTGGACTCACCTAGTATGGCCCTAACTGACCTACACTGTCTGGCCACTCCCTTACTTCCTCTGCTGCAGAAAATTGGGGAGAAAGTGATGGAATACAGAAAATGAAAGAGGGGGCCAGAAGGGAGGGGTGTTGACCTGAAACAGCAGCAGCCCCAGCTCCAGCGCTGGGCCAACAGGAGGTTGATACTGAGGAAGAGCAGCACCATGGCCACTGGATCATTGAAGAGCCGCAGCACAAAGATGGAGTGGACACGGTAAGAGGCACAGCACATGAAGAAAAAGACGAAGGGAGGTACCTGAGAGGTGGGCACAGTGGGGAAAAAGGTCAACTCACCAACACTGAACCATCCCCACTCCCCAGTCCTCCCAGTTTGGGGCCCCCTGTTCCTGGTAGTGAGGACTCACCTTGCAGGTCTGGTGGTAAATCAAGAAGACAAGCAGCAAAGTGGCCAGGTAGAGCACAGCGAAGATGTGCTGGGCCATCCGGATGTCAGTGCCCCGGCCAGTGGCATAGTATAGCCCCATAAAGATGTACACAAAGCCGGCTGGGTACCTGGAAGAGGGGAAAGAACGTGAGTCTGGGTCAAGCTATCCGGCCTGGCATCCAGTCAGCCCCTCCCATCCTCACTGAACCACCTATCCCCACTCACACAAGAGGTCCAGTGTCACCCCGCAGTTGAGTATAGTCATAGGTGCCATTGATGACGCCCTCCACCTCAGCCATGTAGGCTTTCCAATCAATCTCTGTATCTGGAAAAGGACAGGATGGTGTGGTTACTTCCAGGTTCAGAATTTCTCTGCCTCAGCCCATCAAAGCACAGGGTTCCAGCTCATCCTCGGGAGTTCTATCACAACCCCTTCTCTAAAGGCCTGTCTGACGTTCTCTGGGTGAACCCAGGTATCTCAAACTCAAACATGTCTGTAATGGAACTCATAACCTTCCACTCCAAATCTGCTCCCCTTCCTGGGTTCCATGAATGGTACCATTAACCTCTCAGCTGCTCAAGTCACAAACCTGGGAAACACCTTTGATACTTCTTTCTCTTTCATTTCCAACCCCAAGTCACCAAGTCCTGCCTATTCTTTATCCTAAATACCTCTACTATCTCATCCTTCTCTGCTATCATGCACTCAAATTTGGGCCTAACATAATCTCTAGCCACAATGGTGCAAGAGCTCCCTAACTAGGCTCCCAGCTTCCACTTTCACCCCACTACAATATATTTTCCACCCTGCAACCAGAGAGCTCACCCTATAATAGAAATCATATCACATTTCTCTGCTTAAAACTCAATGATTCCCCAAGGCTCTTTTTTTTTTTTTTTTTTTTTTCACGAACCCGTGTCCCCTGCATCAGCAGGCGGACTCTCAACCACTGCGCCACCAGGGAAGCCCCCCCAAGGCTCTTAAGATAAAAACCAAATTCTATTCTTCCCATTTTTAGAAGACGAAATTATGAATTAATAAGGTTAAGTGACTAGCTCAAGAACAGTGAGCTAGGAAGGGTAAAGCTGAGATTGGAACACATGGATCTCTAAATTCTTAACGACCATGCTAACTCTCCTTAACACAGCTTACAGATTCCTTCATGATCTTGTCTCGACTTCTGCAATCTCATCTCTTAGTACTACCCTCACTTGATTTCTGTGTTCCAGCTCTAAAAAAATTTTCAGTTCCTCAAAGGAAATAGACTTTCTGTTTTGATAGGAGCTCTTTGATACAGGATTCTCTCTGCCTAGAGTACTCTTCCCCCGCCTCCCACCCCTTTTGTCTGAAACTTTCCTCAAGGAACTAGCTCTTATCTTTCGAGGAGGACTCTCGGAAGCCTTCTCTGACTCAAGTCTGCATTAAGTGCCCTCCTATGTCCTTTATAGCACCCTGTCTACTACCATCATGATGAATATGATGTGTTGTAATTTTCTGTTATCTTTGTCCAGGCCCACGCACGCAAGTAGGAAATGTGTCTATCTTTTTCACCACTATACCCTTGGTACCTAGCATAGTGTAAGCCATATGATAAGCACTCAATAAATATGTATTGAATTAATGGTCTTTAGCAAGTAAGCCTTAAGTCCAGTGTTTTCAGCCTGGAGAGGAGTCACCAATAATGCCAAACGGATTCAAACGGTCACAAAATGCCATCTCTAAGACTTCCAGACCTCAGAATTGAACAGATGAGAAGATTGAGACCCAGCAAGGGAAGTGACGTGTCCAAAGCCACAGAGACAAGCAGCAGCAGCAGCAGCCATTAACTTGGACCCAGGTTTTCTGGGAGGGATGAAGATCGGGTTTGGCTCTCCGCGGAGCAGGCTTGGGATCTGGGTAAAAGGTACGGGTCTGCCACTGATGACTGAGTGGATCAGGGGTCTAAGTCTGAGCTCCGAACGTGGGTCCCAGTTTTGGTCGGGGGTTCGGTCCCCCTTCCCACCCTCCTCTCCCACTCGGCGCACTCACATGCCACCCTGTGAATGACCCAGAAGGTGATGCCCACCTCCGCCAGGCAGAGGCAGGCTGCCACCAGCAGCGTGTAGCGCGGTTCCAGCAGCAGTAGGCGCCGCTCTTGCCAGGCGCGCCGCAGCCACTGCCCGCACAGTCCCACCGCCCGAGCTGCGAGACCTGCCCGGCCGCGCTTCCTCAGGCCTGCCGCCATCTTGAAGGTGCGCCGCACTTGCGGGCCCGCTTCCCCGGAAGCCCGACCCTTTGGTACTTAGGTTCCGCTTCCCACGCCGCGTGCCCCAACGGACCGAGGGCTGACTGGAGTTGCCGGAGTCCTTATTTACTCCACTAAAATCTACTTCTTCCACATGTCTCCCCTGATGGACTGCATGCTCCATATGAGCAGGAATAGTCTTACTCCTCAGTATATACTTAGCCCTGGGCACACAGGAGCTAATGTGGATCGAACGTTTGCCCAGAAAAGTAACATTCCTGCCCACGCCATGTCTCCCCTCTCCTCCGCACCTCCCCCGCCTAGCATAACACTTCGCCTATGTTGGTAATATCTGCGTTCATGCCAGTCTTTCCTGGAGAGCAAGACCTCTGTCCGCGCTACTCCCGCCACCCCCCAGAGCCTTTCGGGTGCTCAAAACTAGGAAGAAATGAATGTTTCATTAATTTTCAGACTTCTTAATGGAAGGAGCCAAACTGAAGATATGAGAGGGGCAATGACGAGCCGGAGTGAGTCTGACACCATGAGTGTGGCTCTCAGAAGTTAGTGAGCAGCGAATCCAGAGGATTCAGGGTCTGGACGATATTATTTTCCCACCCGGAGGATTCTTCCAAGAGCGCTTAGCAGAGGACGGAAGCTCCACGTGTTTATGTTGAGCAACTGCTGGTGCTGGGCGGAGACACAAAAGTCCCGCCTCCTATATGCAGCCATTCCAATTGGCTACATAAGGGGCCAAGCCCCGCCCAGAGGTGGGGCCCAGTTGCCTTCAAGGCCCGGCAGCCGCAATCATGGCCTGTCCTGGGGCCTGGGCGCCGGTGCCGGAGTTACCAGAGAAGAACTGTGGGTACCGCGAGGTCCAGTACTGGGACCAGCGCTACCGGGGCGCTGCCGACTCTGCTCCCTACGAGTGGTTCGGGGACTTCTCTTCCTTCCGTGACCTCCTAGAGCCGGAGCTGAGGCCGGAGGACCGTATCCTCGTGCTAGGTGGGTAGTCCCGGGGCTGCCCAGCCCAGGTGGAGCTGGTTGGACTGGCCCCGCCCCTCGCTCCTGTCTGCCCCTCTCAGAGGACTCCCCAGTCAGAAGTCAGGATCCAGTACCTTTAGAATCTCGGCAGTATTTAGCCAGGGCAAACAGGAGCCAAGAGATTCTTAGTCCGGGGACCCCCAGGAGAAAGACAGTCTCTCTGAGTCTGAGTGTGGTAGGTGACCCATGACCCCTTTCCGGACCCTGGGGAGGCAGCCTCGAGCACTGGAGAGTTCACAGTAACTAGTTCAAGTCCCAGCGCTAGTTGACTGTAGGACTTAGGACAAATCATGAACCTGTTCTGAGCCCCGGCTTCACTTCTAGAAATGGGACTGCGAAATCAAGTAGGATAAGGCACGTGCAGGCACCTCGAGCGCAATGCCTAGCGCTTTTCTGTGTGCGCCACTGGGCACCATGAGCCATTGTCGTCTAGAGAGTTATCTCTTGACTCTCCAAGCTATAACTGAAACTTGGACCTATGTCGTCGTCGTCCCCACCCCTCCACCCCACCTACTTCCCACCGTGTGCAGTGAGGATGAGGACAGCTCCCTCTGAGGGGAGATTGCAGCCGAGATTGGTGTGACTCCCCAAAAGGAACAAGTACTGGGGTTTCAGGTGAGGCTCTGAGAGGTCCACCTGCCCCCCTTGGGGTTCTCTTCCACTGCCAGCCTTGGGGGCTCCAGTGACGTTTGATTAAACAACGGATTTCCTTCCAATTATAGTTTTTATTTTGCTATTTTTAAAACCATGTATTAAGTGAAATATTTCAATATATGAGACATTTATAATACAGTAGATATGTAAGGTATAAATAATAACTCGAATGTGTGTGTATACCCTACTCGGTTTGAGAAATACAGCATTCCTAGGACTAGAAAGTGCTTAAGAACTTGAACCCTGGACGCAGCTAATTATGTAGGGATCGCAGCACATGTTATCTTAGCTGTGGAATCATGGGCAAAATACTTAAAGTTCTGTGCCTCCATTTTCTCAGCCTTAAAAAAAAAAGTAAGAGTACCTACTTATTTATCAGGTTTTTAAGATGATTGAGTGAGTATGAAAGATAAAGAGAAAAAAGCCTGACAAAATAAAAAGCCTTGTATATCCACGGTTTTCTGTGTGGTCCCCCAAACCTCTTCCCCCCAGAGTTAAAACCTCTCTTGAATTTTGTGGCTTTAAACCATTGGATTTATTTATAGATTTACCATAGATTTTTGTTTTTCAAGCTTTAGTGTAATAACCTGGAAAACTGGACCCCACTCTGAGTATATAATTCCAGGGATGGTCTAAGGTGGGTCCCGGGGTCTGTATTTTCAACAAGCCCACAGGCTGATTCTCATGCTGGTAATTGACAGAGTAACACTGCCTTAAATTCTGCCCGACTGGGAGATATCCTTTTCTGGATAGAGGAGGGAAAAGTCTAAAAATCAAAAAGAAAAACTTTCCAGACAGGATTCCCAAGATCTAAGAACAGGACCCACAGCTTGGGGTGTACCCTATGTTACATTCCACCTAAACAAACAAATTGAACACCTGGTAGGTGCTAGGGAATGTGGTGAGCCCTTTCTAACTTATTTAATCCTCATGGCAACCCCTAGAGGTTAGTGATAAATATTATGAGAACTACTGGGTTAGGGTTCAGTAAACTTTTTCTGAAAAATGGCCAAATAGTAAATATTTTAGGCCTTTCAGGTTATACAGTTGGTGTCACAACTAGAAAATGGCGATGGTTGTTATAATAGAATCTTCAGTATAGAGCTACTGGCAAAATAAACTGAGATAATCCTTATAAAGTACTTAGCATGGGACCCAGTGTTCAAAAACTGTTAGCTATCATTATTATTATTGAAAATGGGAGTCAGAGAGGCACTTTCTCCAGGACTGCTCGGAGAAAGAGTACCTTGCCTGAAGACTTGTGTGTTTGGTCCCTATGGCTAGATTCCTCATTACAGATGAGTTCATGTGGCCGTCCCAGTTTTGCTGTCATTATACTTCTCTGATTCTCTCTTCTTGCTTGACTCCATGCTCTGTAGAATCTTCTGATTATAATTTGGCTTCAGTTTGTATTTCCTATAGAGACACAAGGGACTGACCAGAGGATTGACTGTCCAGACCCCATGATGGCTATTTTTTCCTATTATAAATAAGCGAATTGGTATTCTGGTTTACACTTCAGTCTCTTGGTGTTGGGATAGCATCCACATAGCTCTGGGCTCCCATATGATGGGTTCTTGGATCTGGCTCAATTCTCCAGAGCTCTGCTTCCCTAAGGCCCCACCTAGGGAAGCAGTGGCGGTTCCAAGCCTCATCTTAGTTGTTAGCCCCAAATCACTGCTTTGTAGGCATAACCGGCCCTGTGGTCAAGTTTTATTTTCCCTTCATCTTTAATAAAGTTGTTTTGGGAAATACCATTCCTGTACCAAAGGGAACAAAGGAAGGAAATCTGGGTTTGTCCACAGTTAGGCAGAGCTCTGCAGGCATATGAGGTCAGGTGTTGGGTGATGAAGGCATTGTGGTCAGAGAACCCAGTGGGATTTCAGGCTGAACTGGGTTAGAGTCTCCTATTCAGCAACCCTCACCTCCCGTCCAAGAGCCTCTTGTGGTTCCAGTGTTGGGACGCACACATTGGGTTTTCCCAGGTAAGATTGTACTCTTCCTGAGCCCCAGAGCCTGAGGAGGAACACAAGAAGGGGCAGCCGAGGACCAGCCAGCAGTCTCTGGCACCTGTCCAGGTGCCAAGCTCTGCCTGCTAGATTAGGGCTATCCCAACAGCTGATTCTGTGATCCTCTTAGGGAGGCAAATGGGGATTAAAGGCAATCTAATCCCAAGAGCTGGGGATCCCCATGTGAGGCCACCAAGAACTGTCATCCAGGCCTGTTCTTGGGCTGATACCACAAGAGGGCCTGGAAGAGGCCAACAGATCTTTGAAGGAAGCCATGCCCACTAGGCAGTAGGTCCACATCCACTCCTCTAACCTCCACCCTCCAACACTTTGGGACTGCTTTCCAGGCACTTCCCACCAGAGTGTTATGATTCTTCAAGACTCTGACTGGTTGTCAGTTCCCCTGATCCTGTTGGCCCACCCATCTAAGGTGGGGACAGGGACTCTCCTATGTGCCCCTTCCAGCCTGTCCCTATTGAAACTCTCATTGCATTATGTGGCAGTTGCCTGACTACACATCTGTTCCTCTCACCAGAGCATCAGCTCCTTGAGGGCAGAAGCTCTTTATTCATCAGCAGAACCCAATATGTGGCGCTCAATCATACATGAAGAAATTACAAGGAATCATCTCCACTGTGTGTCCCCACTTAGTTTCCCCTTCACTTGTTAATTCTGCCTTGGAAAGAAAAGTAAGATAAAAACCCCTAACATGAAGTCTTCCCAGGGTTGATATCATCAAAGGATCTCTGAGAGGTTAGGAATTAGGATAATACTAGCATTATCCTATTAATAATATTATGATGCGAATATTATCCCCATTCTGAGTCTGAGGAAACTGAGGCTGAGTTGAATGACTTGCCATGGCTGTATGACTAGAGATATCAGAACCCAAATCTTTGAACTCCTAAGTTCAAAGTTCCTACTCTTCAGCTGTTTAGTTTTTAAATTTAGAACATCACATCCTACACGTAGGCTAGGTATTGTTATCTTCATTTTTCTGACTAGGAAATCCAAGTTCCTAGTATGTAAACGACTTGCTTTAGTCCACACAGCCAGGAATGGTAGAGCCAGGATATGTGCCCAGATCTGTATGACTCTAAGGCTCATGCTCTTGTACCATGCTGCTTCTCCCTCAGTACGGGAGGGTTTGAGCTGAGAGAAAACAGGCCAAGAGTGGATGGATAATTGGGGAGGTGAGAACCAAAGCTAACCTCGACCTTTTGTCATCCACCCCTTCTCACCCCAGGCTGTGGAAACAGTGCCCTGAGCTACGAACTATTCCTTGGGGGCTTCCCTGATGTGACCAGTGTGGACTACTCATCAGTAGTGGTGGCTGCCATGCGGGCTCGATATGCCCACGTGCCCAAGCTGCGCTGGGAGACCATGGACGTGCGGGCACTGGGCTTCCCCAGTGGCTCCTTTGACGTGGTACTCGAGAAGGGCACGCTGGATGCCCTGTTGACTGGAGAACAGGATCCCTGGAATGTGTCCTCTGAAGGTATCCAAACTGTGGACCAGGTGCTGAGCGAGGTGAGGGAGCACCAAGGGAAAGACGGCTGATCAAGAGGTGCGGATGAGGGGTTAAGGTTTTTGGAGACTAGAAAAACTCAGAAGCCAGAAGGAGGCATGGTTTGGAACAAGTAGTGGGTCCCTTTAGGACTATGGTTACCTGAAGGATGGGGGTGTTAAGCTGGATCAAGATTGTAGGGGGCTGGAGTGGCCAGGCTCACAGAGGCTGAGGATTGAATACTGTGTTGCCATAGAGATGAGGTAGCGGCCAGGTTCCAGGTAGGGAAGGTAAGCAGCTGGCAGGAAGGCAGTGCCCCCTGCACCTGACATCACTCCCATGCTCCTACATGTTTAAAATATAGCCCTACCCCCATGGAACAACCGTGGGCAGAGATGAAGCCTCACTCTTTTGCCATGGAAAGCCCTGAGCCCTGAGCTACTGGATGGAGGGTAGTACCTGAGATTTCGCTGGGAGGGCATCTGGGGCCATACTGACCTTTGAGAACCTGGAGATGGGCTTCTCACCAATGGCTTCTCTATCTGCCTTTCAGGTGAGCCGAGTACTGGTCCCTGGGGGCCAGTTCATCTCAATGACCTCTGCTGCCCCCCACTTTCGGACAAGACACTATGCCCAAGCTCATTACGGCTGGTCCTTGAGGCATGCAACCTATGGCAATGGTTTCCACTTCCATTTCTACCTCATGCAGAAGGGCAAAGAGCTCACTGTGGCCCAGCTGGCCCTTGGGGCCCAGATCCTCTCACCCCCTAGACCTCCCACCCCACCCTGCTTCCTCCAGGACTCAGATCATGAGGACTTCCTCAGTGCCATTCAGCTGTGAGGCCAGAAGCATGGCCTCCTGCCTTTCTGCCCCAGGCTCAAGTATTCGGAATTCCTGACTCAGGGCTTAAGGTCAGGTCCAAAGTGCCCACATCCCAGGGGCCTCATGCCTAACTAAGACAGAGCTGATGGGATCAACCCCACATGAAAAAAATACAGGCTAGGTCAAACTAGATCCCAAATCTCAGGTTTCTGACTTCCTTCTTAAGCTCCTCAGATCTCTCCTGGATTCCCCAACTTCCTCCCCCACCATACTGAAACATCAGTGATTCATCCCCAGGCGCAAATCTCAGCACAACCCCTGTGCATGCCAGCCAGACTTGGAGACTTGCATCCCTGGGGCCTGTTACTGACCCCCATTCAACCTGGGTTTATTCATAGGAGGCTGCAGACTTTGAATCTAGATTGCTTCTGACCCCAGCTCCAGCCCCAACTCTGGTGACCTATCCTGCTCAGGTTGTATTATTTACCCAAGGAGGGCACGCTGTAATGATGTTCCCAGGCCAGGCTGACCTGCCTGTGTTTACTTGGCAACGCTTCTCTGTCAGTTACATGCACCTGAGATTCCCAAGTATCTGCTCCCCTCCCCCAAAAGAATTGGAGCCATTTTGGGCTGGCTCCTATAGCAAACCAAAGCAGCAGCTACATACACACGCACACACGGGGCGGGGCGGGGGGTCTGTGTTTATTCACACACTCCTGGTACAGTGAGGAAGGAGGAACATTTACAAAGGACATCCCTGGGGTTGAGAATATCTCCAGGGCTAGGGCTACAGGTGTCATCCAAAGATGCAATGCAGCCCCCATTTGGATTCCCAGGGGCAGGACGCAGGGGTCCAAGGTAAAATCAGACCTGGGCCCTTGGAAGGTGATACCTTGAGGGGAGGGGTCTGCCAGAGAGCTGCCTGGGGTCAGGCATGGGCAGACTGGCCATATGGTTGGTTACCATGTTGCGGGCTTGTCCCATCCCAGCCTCAACACCCATCCTATCTGCCAGGCGCAGAAGAGCGTGGCCGAGACCATGGGGGGAGGGCATGAACCACGAGGGGAATCAGTAAACAAAGAGTCGGATATAAAAATACAAATGTGCTGAGGAAGTCCCTTAGAAAGAGGCTGAGGCTGGGGTCACGCCAGACAGGGGTGGAGGGTGAGGAGCGGCCTAGAGGGCTGGGCTCAGGTGGGTGGGAAGCTCATGCAAATGTGCAGCCAAACATCCCTGGCCGCGTGCGAGGTCCGACACCGGCAGGCAGCCGGTCTGCGGACCGGACCTGCCTCAGAGGGGCGGGGCAGGGGAGCCGTGCGGGAGGGGACGGGCCGGGGCTGAGGGCCGCGGGTCTCTGTCCGTTCCGGTGTGCGGGGTGGGGCTGCGGCCCGAGGTTCTAAAGTGCATGAGCGCGGCGGCGGGCTCCAGGCCGGTCCGCGCCGCAGCTACCGCCGCCGCCGTGGTGCTGAAGCGGACAGCTCCGGAGTGCCTGACGGCGGCGGCAGCAACTATGACCCGAAAGCGGCGCGGCCCTGCAGCCCCCGCCCGCGGGCGCCTGGGCCGGGGCTGGGGGCGCCGGCAGCCGCATCGCCGGCCCGCGGTCCTGGCCGCCGCGGGGCTGGGCCCGGAGCCCGCCGCCTGAGCCGGCGCGTCTACACTCCGGACGGCGGCTTCTCCCCCATCCCTTTCAGCACGTCGTCTATCCGGTCATCCTCGATCACCACTGCGCAGGGAGAAAGCGCGTCAGCCGCGCGGCCTCGGGGGGCAGAGGCGAGAATGGGGCCCTGGTCCTCGCGCCCCGCTCAGCTACTGCCCGTGGCCCAGAGACGCCCCTCGGACCTCCGTGCTACAGTGACCTCCCCGTCCGAACTCTCCTGCCGACTCAACCCACTGCTGACCCCAGCTCCCACAGACCCACGCCTCTCCTTGTGGAGGAACGCCCCTCTTCCAAAGACTCCAGCCGTTCAACCTTCCAGTCCAAACCCTCCCGCCGCCTGAGCTCTCCTCCATCCGAGCTGATCGGAAAGCTTTTGCTCATGGGATTCCCCTCTTCCACCCTCACTTCAACAGAATTCCCTCCTCAAACCGAATCTCCATCTATTCCAGCCCTCTCCCCAACCTAACCTTCTTGCAGCTAGAACCCCTCTTCCGATCCTGGCACTAACAGAGCCCCTCCTTCCCCATGTAAGCAACCAGGACAAGCGAACCCCCGGCCCCCTTCCCATTCTCCAGTCAGACATCCCTCCCCACCCGAAGGTTCTTCCGTAGCATACACCGACTTAGCGTTTGATCCCGAAGAAGCGGCCCGTCGCCCCATGTTCCCACTTCAGGCAGCCCCAAATTCCCCGGCCGGCCCCTCCCCTTCGCCCGGGTGCCAAGGCTCTACTTCCAGAGGTGGCAAGCATCGAATCCGGGGCACTGCTTTCTCAGGAGAGGGGAAGAGGGGGACACAACACTGCAGCAGGGACCCCCCCGCCCCTCCAACCCCGGCCGGCGAGCGGCTGGCTGCGCTGGTCTGCGGCAAGAGCTGCTGGCGCTTGGCGGGGAACTGCAGCCGGGGGGGCGCCCGGCGGAGGGTTTCTGGGTCAAGCGACGACTCCGGGCCCTGGCCGCGTACCTCTCTTGGCTCGGCCGATCTGGCCCAGCTTGGGGGGTCGCTTGGCTTGGTTGCCCGCGAAGAAGGAGTTGGTGTCCTGCAGGCGGCAGCTGAAGGAGAGGTCAGAGCCCTCGGGGTCGGCGCCGAAGCGGCCCATCTTGTCCTCACTGTAGGGCAGGATCTCGGACATGGCGGGTGCGGGGTGGGCGCGGGACTGCGGCGGGGCGCGGGCGGCGGGCTAGCTGCCGGACCGGCCCTAGCTCAGCAGGGGAGCCGGCGGAAAGATGAAGTCATGCAGCATCCGGGGCTGCGAAGCCAAGCGGGGCCTCCTCCCCCGCGCCTCCGCCTCCCGGGCCGCTGGGCAGGCGGCGGCGGTGGCGGCGGCGGCGGCGGCGGCGGAGACCGGGCGGGGGCGGTGCGCTGGGGGCGTGGGGGGCGGGGGCGGCGAGAGCGGAATGACGATGAGCGCCCGACTGCCGCAGAGCGCGGCGGGCGGGGCTCAGTGGAGGTGGGGAGGACACCGGCCAGGGCAGGGAGGGAGGCCGGCCGCGGGGGTGGGGTGGTGTGCGGACAGGAGCGGGCCCAGCTCTCTGCGGAGGAAAAGGAGCGAAAATGGCAGGGTCCTGCCATTGGCGGGACTGGCTGCTGGGCGAATGGTACCGGCCAACGGGTGCAGGAGGCGGACACCGGAAGCGCTGCGAGGCGGGGGTCGGATACGGCGGAGATGTGCGGGAAGCCGCAGGACGCGGGAATAGCTCAGGCCAATAGGTGGTGCCCCCGCCGTTGGCGCCCTCTTGTATAGGGTTGCTCTTCGGGTCTGGCGCGCTCTTTTACAGAGTTGCTTTTCGGGTCTTAAACTGTTCATCTGGAGCCTGTGTTTCTCTGACTGTCCTCTGTTTCTGTCTGTGCCTATTTATATGTCAGTCTATCTCCATGTGTCTGTCTGTGTCTGTCTCAGTGCCCCATATCTCTTTGTGTCATGGGCTCTGTCTACGTCTATCTCTTAAGTGTCTCTGCTCTTCCGTATCTGTCTCCATTCTTGGCCTCTATGTGCCGTAGTGACACATGGGGGCCTTAGGGTCTGGGAGAACCGCAGGGCGCGGCGGGCGCTTTGAGCCCGAGTTTCGGCGCCAGCAACAGAGCTGGGGGTCTCGGTCTCTTCTTGGAGGAGTCTCGGTAACTGGGCCGACGCGCGCTCACCAGGGCAGCCCTCCACCCCCAGCGCTGTTGCAGCCGCCGAAACTCGGGCTCAAAGCGCCCGTTGCGCCTGCGGTTCTCCTAGCCCCCGAGGCCCGCGCTGCGCTTGCAGTGTAGGAGGAGTGAATGACGGCGTCGCGGGGGGCGCCCTGGCTGTAGGTGACGCGGGGAAGCCCGGAGCGCCTGAGGAAGCGTCGCGCGCGCGAGTTTGTGTCCGGAGGTAGAGGGGGAGGGATAGAGGACGCCTCCGCCCTGGGTGCGGTGCAGAGCGTAACAGCTCTCGCCTCAAGGACTGTAACGCACCCTCTTCTCTCCCCCGCTCCCCCTCTGGCCGTCAGCGGCTTCGTCACCTGCTCGCTAGCGCGCTGGGGCTCTGGCGCAATCTCTGGCCTTGGCGGAGGGGGGCGTCTCACATTCGGTGACAGTGACGACAGCGCTAATAAGGGTAATTATCATCCGGACATTCAGTCCATATTCGAGGCGGAGAGTTCTCCACCGTCCCTGAAGCGCTTTTCCTCCCGCCCTCTAAATCACTTAGCTACTAGCGCTGAGTCTCCTTCCTCCAGCAACTCCTCACCACGTGTTAGTCCTGGGGACACAAAGGCGAATGCCATGGTGGCTGCCCTCAGGACGAGGTTGGGAAGTGCCAGAGTTGCCTCTGTACAGGCCTCATTCAAGACCACAATCAAACCCTATCAAACCCTCCTCTGCTGTGTCCTAGTCTCTGGAATGAGAGCTGAAGCTGGAGGTGGAGGCCCAGCTGGAGTGAGAGGAGCCTCCAGACCTGGAAGGACAGGAGAAGCTGGAGCTCAGGGTCACTAGGAGACAGTCCAGAAAATTCCACCCCGGCAGGGGGTTGTCCAGCAATGGGTTCCAATCCAGCCTCTGCCACTTTCTGTGTGGCCTTGAACTGATGGCCCCACAATTAGTTTTTAAAAATTAGTTCATTTGTACTTGTAACCTTTTAGGGAAATATGGAAAATCACACAAAACCTTTCATATATATCCTTCCCATCTTTTTCTTATGCATTTGCATAATATGCATACCTCTCTGAGCCTCCATGTTCTAGTGTGAAGCCTAGAGATGATAGAGCCTACATAATGACAGTTTTGTAGATGAACTTGTCATGAGGTGAAGTGGTTTGTCTCGGGAGGTAATGAGCTGCCCCTACCAAAAATGCTAAAGGGGCCATCCAGGTTCTTGCCAAGAATAGGATGAGAGCACTGGGTGAGGAACTGAAACATTTCTCGTTTCTCCCCTCAGAATGAGGGAGACTGGAGGAACAACAATTTAACTTGGAGATCCTTCTTAAATAATCTTAGTCCTGTAAGGTACATGCTGGATTGTGATTAAAGCAAAAGACATAAGTGAATAATTGTAAAGATATAGTAATATATGTTTCAGCTATGTTGTGAAAATTTGGAGGGAGTTTTTTTTTTATAAATTATTTTTATTTATTTATTATTTTTGGCTGCGTTGGGTCTTCGTTGCTGTGTGCAGGCTTTCTCTAGTTGCGGCAAGCAGGGGCTACTGTTCGTTGCGGTGCGCGGGCTTCTCGTTGCAGAGCACAGGCTCTAGAGTGTGGGCTTCAGTAGATGCGGCGTGTGGGCTCAGTAGTTGTGGCTCGTGGGCTCTAGAGCACAGGCTCAGTAGTTGTGGAACACAGGCTTAGTTGCTCCACAGCATGTGGGAGATTCCCGGAGCAGGGCTCGAACCCGTGTCCCCTGCATTGGCAGGCAGATTCTTAACCACTGCACCACCACGGAAGCCCTGGAGGGAGTTCTTTAAATTATGCTCCTTTACTTAAATTCTGATGTTCTGCATCCCTGACCATGAGATGAAAATTCATTTTCACAGCTAAAATGAAGTAAAGTTTGCTTGGATTTTTGTGAAAATGCATTGAATTTCTCTTGAAAGCCCCTCAAAACCTAGTGGGATTAATCCATATATTCTCAGAAGAATAATATGCCTTTTGACAATTGAGTATTAATGACACTTTTATTCAAGTGGAAACTGTAGGCCTGTGTAGTGGGTTGAACAGGGTTCCCCCCTAAAATTCATGTCTACCTGCAACTTCAGAATAGACCTTATTTGGAAATAAGGTCTTTGCAGATGTTAATTAGCCAAATTAAGCTAAGGTCATACTGGATTAGGGTGGGCCCTATATTCAATCACTGGTGTCTTTGTAAGAAGAGGACAAGTGAACAAGACATATACACACATGAGAAGGCCTCGTGAAGAAGCAGAGATAGGAGTGATGTGGCTGCGAGCCAAGGAACACATAGTGTTGCTGGGAGCCACAAGAAGATGGAAGAGGCAAGGAAGGATTCTTCCCTAGGGCCTTCTGAGAGAGCATGGCCCTGCCTAGATTTTGGACTTCTCACTTCTGGAACTGTAAGAGAATAAGTTTCTGGGTTTGTTTGTTTTTGTTTTTTTTGGCTGCACCACGCAGCATTAGTTCCCCAACCAGGGATCAAACCCACGGCTCCTGCAGTGGAAGTCCATCATCCTAACCATCCTAACAACTGGCCAGGGAGTTCATTACAAGTTTCTGTTTTAAGCCACCCAGTTCATGGTACTTTGTTACAGCAGTCCTAGGAAACAAATACAATCAGTTACAAGTATTTTGGGGTCATCTTTTCACATCTCTCATGATCATGTTTCTCCTTCCTTAAGCTCTCCCTGGACCCTTTGCTCCCACCCTGTCCACTCAAGGGAAGCCTACACCATGAGGGTATTTCTGATACTCTTCTATTTAGCAGAAGCTGATAAATCACAAAAAAGAATGAAGCACATCTGTGTGGATTGACATAGTAAGATCTCCAAGGCCTGCCAAAATATCACCAAATAGCAAGTGTAGAGTATGATTTCATATGTGTGTATACATACGTATGCACACTTACACACACACACACACACACACAACAGTGTATTTAGGTATGTAAATGCATATAAAAGAAAGAGCAGGAAGGCTACATACCCAACTGCTAATAATGTTTATCTCTGAGGATGGTACTGGGATCCTGGCAGAATGAAGTTCATCTTTTATTCTATATACCTCTGGAGTATATTACATTTGCAATAAAAAGGTTTTAGTGATTTTTTTTAAAAAAAGGTTTGAAACCAATGATATAGTCCATTTATCAAACATCACACTCTGACCCTAGACAAATCAGTTGACTTAGAAGGGAGATTAGTAGTTAACAGCATGGAGTTTAGATTCAAATTAAGGATCTGCCTTCTCCCTGATGTGTGACTTTTAGGTATGTTATTAAGCTTCCCTGTGTTGTAGGTTCCTCATCTGGACAGTGATATTGGTAGTCTCTATTTCATTGGGTCGTTGTGAGGATTAAATAGGTTAACATACATAAAGTGCTTAGGTAAGTGCTAGACAATAGAATTGTTAGCTATTATACAGAAAAGCATAAAGAAGAAGTTAAAAGTAACCTCATCATTAGATATATTCAGATTCACATTTTGTTGCATGTCCTTCCAATCTCTTTTTTTTAACCTGTGCTTTTTTACTTTTTTGCTTCAATAAAATGAGATTTTGTAATTCTTTTTCTCCTCCATTTAACTCTATATGGAGAACATGTCCCGATAGTATTAACTCTTCTTTTCTATCATTTGTAAGTGTTGCATTGTATCCCATTGTATGGATGTTTGATTTATTTAACAAGTCCTCTACTCTCAGACATTGAATCCCCTCCCATTTTTTTTTGTTATTATAGACAGTGCTGAGATGAACATTTGTTGTAGGAGAAAAATGGCCCAAATATTTAATAGCTCTTCCAATCAAGAAGTAGAATCTGGGACTTCCCTGGTGATCCAGTTGTTAAGACTCCGCACTCCCAACGTGGGGGACCCGGGTTCGATCCCTGGTCAGGGAACTAGATCCCTCATGCCACAGTGAAGATCCCACGTGCTGCAACTAAGACCCTGCAAGCCAAATAAATAAATATTAAAAAAAAAAGTAGAATCTATTTCTCCATCATTGAATCTGGGCTTGACAACCTGACTTGCTTTGCTCAATAGGGACATTAGCAAATGTGATGCAAGCAGAGGCTTGAAAAGTGTTTATGTACTAGGGCTTGCCCTGTTTTTTGTTGCTGGGAATCCTGAGATCATCATATGAAGAAGCCTGGGCTAGCCTCCTGGGGAAGGAGAAACCACATAGAGTCTGGGCCCAGCCATCCCAGCTGAGGCCCAAGCATGTAAATGAGGTCATTCAGCTACACCATTCAGCTCCTGGTGAGCTAACCCAGACCTGAAGAACCACCCAATAAATCTACTGAACATGAAAAGTAATAAATGTTTGCTGTTTTAATCCATGAAGTTTGGGGAGGTTTGTTATGCAGCCAAAGCTAATTGATACAAACATGCTGTAGGTAATGATGATTTCCTAGAACAATTTCCTAGAATTCAACTTTCTGGGTCAGAAAATATGTACACATACCTTTTGATTCATATTGCCAAAAAGATTATCAGTTTATAAGCCACCAGCAGTATATGACAGTGCCCACATTCCCCATCTTTGTCAACACTGGACATTAATGTGTGTTGTTATCTTCATGACTATACTGTTCTTGTAAGTTAACACATAAACATTTTCCATTCCCTCTCAATTCACAGTCAATTTAGAGAAAAATAGACCCCCAAAACTTACTCTTATAGGAAAAGAAGAGCAGAAAAGAGAGAGAAAATAATGGTGAGAGAATAAAACAGAGTCAAAGGTTATAAACACAGAGGAAAAAAAATAGAAATATAGAATGCAGCAGGGACTTCCCTAGTGGTCCAATTGTTAAGAATCTGCCTTCCGATGCAGGGGACGTGGGTTTGATCCCTGGTCGGGGGAATTAAGATCCTACATGCCTCGGGGCAACTAAGCCCAGGTGCCGCCTCAATAAAAACCCAGCACAGCCAAAAGAAAAAGAGAAACCTCCAAGCCTTTTTATACATAGGGTACTTAACATGCATTCAGGAATAGCTGTGAACCTAATAAATGATTTGGGTCATCAAAGAGGCATGGAAAGGAAATGTCCATTTAGGCCAAACCTAGTGAAACTGGGAGCGCTGTAAAAGCAGGTGCCAGCCTCTTTCTTATGTGGTTGCATTTAATTCTTACAACAATACTCTGAGATAGGGATGATTGTTCCCACCTTACAGATGAAGAAAAGTGAAAGGTCAGAGCTTTCAAATAAATTAATATAGATTATACACCTGATAAAGTGTTGAGCCCAAATTTGAGTCCAGGTCTGTCTGGCTTGAAAACTATGTGCTTCCCCTTACTCTTCCAGAGATGTGGCAGAAGACTATCAACTAATGCTGGGAGGAAGTATATCCTCCTTTTGATTCATATTGCCAATCTGCTCTTCAGAGGGCTGTCAGATTGCCTGGGTTTGAATTCCAGCTCTACTGCTTACTAGCTGTGTGACTCAGCCTCTCTATGCCTCAGTTTCCTCATCTGTAAAATGGCTTCATAAGTGCCACGAAGATAAATGAGTACATCGAGGTAAAGCACCTAGAGCAGTGGCTGGCCATGGTACAGTGCTGTATAAGCTGGCTACTTACAGCACGTCATTGCAGCAGCCATGGGATTATTCTAATGAACCTGTTGCCAGAAAGTCCTTACAAAGTGGCTTTGCTTACTCACATGGCCATGTCATGGTGGAATTTTCCATGTGGCAGGACTGACCCTGCTGCCATGTTTCGCTTCATCCAGGCTTGGGGGAGAGGGGAAAGAGGTGAGTGATGTGATGCCACATTGTCATCAGGCTGAACATGAACAACTCCAGAGACTTGTCCTATGTGGATATCCCAAGGTCATGCTGCTGCAGACCACAGTGTGGCTGGATGTGAAAGTTCCTTGCTCAGGGAACCCCTGATTAACCTAGAACCCATGTGCCTACTCTACCATCTGGGAAACAGAACAGGCTTCTCCAGCCATACAATTCTCATTTCTACCTATAGGATTTTAATAACAACCACAACAACAATAATAATAGCAGCTAGAGTACTCATTATGCGCCACACATTGTCCTAAGCATTTTACAGTATTGTTTCATTTAATTCTCACAACCATCCTTTGAAATAGGTACTATTCTTATTTCCATTTTACAAGAGAGGAAATTGAGTCTGAATCCAGAATCTTTCATCCTAACTATGACACTGTACTGTCTCTTGTTTGAGAACATGCAATACTGGGGTGGAAAATGCCAAAAGACAGCAGTCCAACATTTCTCAGCCTGATCCATTCATCACCTACCCTCTCTCAGCCACAAGAGCATTCCATGTTAGAACTGCTCACAGCAAGAGGTTTGAGAACTGAGGTGAGAGTCAAGAAATGGGTGGTGGATTTGCTACCATTCCAAGCCTTCTCAGGTCATATCCATATACTCTTGCAAAAGAGAGGCGGGATGAGGATGAGGCACTTTTTAAAAATTTGTGGTAAAAAAAACAAACAAAACAAAAAACTAGGCACTCTTCAGTGAAGCAGACTGCAACACCACCAGGCTTGATTAAGGAATGACAATATGGAAGGCAGATGGCAGATGCATAGATGCCACACTATTGCCTTTCAGTTAAATATTGCTTGGTGTGTGGGGTTTTTTTTTTTTCTTGTAAACCTCCCAAATAAAGTGATTTGCTTTCCTCAAGTTAGAAGTGTTAGCTCGTCTTTCCTTTAAATATCTGTGCATAGCTGTTTTTTTCCCTGCCGATTTGTTACCATCTGTAACCCTTCCTTTGTGAGATGATCTGATGACAACAATTATCTTGGAGAGTAAAAGTGCAGTCTTGAAACAACATGTAAGGGTGGACTCAGAGTGTGGGCTGTGTGTACATGATGCCCGAGCACTTTGTGTGTGTTGTATGTGTGTTTTGTGTGTGTGTGTCCAGAACCTCAGTATAGAACATATGTTGGCTCTGGGTGCCTGGTGCGTGTATACATTTTGTGTGAATATGCAGTGTGTGCATTCTGTGAGTGGTGTGTGTGTGTGTGTGGACCGTGTGTCAGGCTGAGTGCCTGCCTGTGTACTTTGGGTCTATGTGCTCCCTGTATAGATATCGTGCTGACATCCTGAATGTGGGTCGCCTCCTCCGTGCTGCTCTGTATGTGCTGGCTGAAGAGGGGCAGTGCGGACAGCTGGGGGAAGACGTTCTCCATGAGAGCATAATTTCTCAAAAGTGTTTAAAGGGAATGGGGAGGGCCTGCAATCTGGGGAGTTGGGCCAAAAAGTATCAGCAGGGTTTGGGCCTGGGTCAAAGGAATGTAAATTCTGGGAGGCTTGCAAGAGGGTGTTGCTGGGATGGGTGTTGACCACGAAGCGGAGAGGGAGTCTCCGGCGTTTCTGCTGGGCGGCTCGCTCCGGCTGGGGCGGCAGGCTAGGTGCAGCTCTGCGGGGCGGGCCGCGGGCACCCAGAACGAGGACCGGGCGCCGGGCAGACGGCGGGGCGCGGCAGGCGCGCTCCTCCTCCTCCCCCACGTCTCCCCCACCCCTGGCGCGGCGCCGCGGGGGGAGGGGGGCGCAGGCAGGCGGGGGCGGCGGCGGCAGCGGCAGCGGAGCAAGAGGCTACGGCGACTGCTGCGATGAAAGGCGGTGGCGCGGCCGGGCCGGGGGCTGAGGCCACGGCCCGGGCGAGGGCCAGCCGCTGGGAGCCCTAAGGTGCCGCCGGCCCCGACTCCACCATGAGCGTCGCGCTGCAGGAGATGGGCGGCGGCGGCAACGTGAGTGGGGGCCCCGGGGGAAAGGACCGGGGCTGGGGGGAGGCAGAGGGGCAGGCGGCGTCGGGAAGGGGCTCCGGCTCGCGGAGAAGGGGCTGAGAACTTGACGGCGGGGGTCGGAGGGACCCAGGCCGGAGAGCCCGGCGGGCCGGAGGGAAGGAGCCCGCACTTCATGCAGGAGGGGCCCGGCCGGGCAAGGGGCGCCGGGGCAGGGCCGTGGGCGCGCAGCTCTCTCTGCCTGACCTGGGTTGGCGCCCCGACTGTCTGGCAGATGGTGGAGTACAAACGCGCCACGCTACGGGATGAAGACGCACCCGAGACCCCCATAGAGGGCGGGGCCTCCCCGGACGCCGTGGAGGTGGGCAAGGGGGTCATCCCTGTCTCACCAGGCCCCCGCCCTGGCATGACGGCCGGCACACCCGGGAGCTCTGGGTTGCCCTGGAGGGTCACCTGCCCCCGCCTCCGCTCCATCTCTGGCCTCTGCGCTAGGACTATGGTGAGGCGATTCGAAGTCATGACGTTGCACAAAACATGCTGAGGGATCAACTCAGCTTGCTTCATTGCCCCTGTGCCCCAAGTTAACCCCGTTAGCGTCTTTGCTTCATGGCTCTGGAAACTGCCTGTGCCTTCACCCTCTGGGAGGACTTCTGTGATTGGGTCGCCCACCTGCAGCTTGCTAGCTCCAGGTCCTCCTCTGTACCCCAGGTGGGATTCCGGAAGAGGACAAGACACCTCTTGGGCTCGCACACCCAGCTGGAGCTGGTCTTGGCTGGTGTCTCTCTACTGCTGGCTGCACTGCTTCTGGGTTGCTTGGTGGCCCTGTGGGTCCAGTACCACAGAGGTAGGTGGGCCCACTCCTGTCATCAGCCCTCTTAGCTTGGGGGCTCTGGAGGCAGAAGGGGCTGCTAAGGTTCTCCCTGGGTGGGGCCAGCCTTCCCCCAGCTGTTCTCCCTCCTCCCAACCTTCCTGCTGTCACGGCCCCTCCCAAAGCATTTGCCTCTCCCAGACTGACTGACAGTCCCCTACCCACCGTGTCCCCTGCCACAGACCCATCCCACAGCACTTGCCTCACAGAGGCCTGCATTCGAGTGGCTGGAAAAATCTTGGAGTCCCTGGACCGTGGGGTGAGCCCCTGTGAGGACTTTTACCAGTTCTCCTGCGGAGGCTGGATTCGGAGAAACCCTCTGCCTGATGGGCGTTCTCGCTGGAACACCTTCAACAGCCTCTGGGACCAGAACCAGGCCATACTGAAGCACCTGCTCGGTAAATGGGCCTGTCCAGGAGGCACTGAGCCAAGTACATGCCTCGTTCCCAGCACAGGGCTTGGCACTTAGTAGGTACTCAAGAGATGTCCATGAATGAATGAATAAGTGGATGACTGCCACCACTCCTGGCATAGGGGATGCAGAGAGCAGGGGGCTCCTGAGGGGTGGAGATGAGTTTGAGGGGGCAGACCTCTGAGGTTAATGAAGGGACTCCTCTCTGCACTCTGGAACACTGCTGAGGTGTGGTAGGCACCAGGGGGTCCATAGTGCTTAGAGATCTTCTCCCTGGACAGGGGAGAGGAAGCTACTCTTTGCTGTGGCAGACAGTCTTCCTGGGTCTACATTAGGAGGACTCCCCCCTTGAGAAGGCAAGGAGAGGGATCAAGCAAGGGTCCAGGACCCCTCTTAGCAGTTAGCATGGTTGCCACCCGGACCTGTGTTCTATTCAACAGAAAACACCACCTTCAACTCCAGCAGTGAAGCTGAGCGGAAGACACAGCGCTTCTACCTCTCCTGCCTACAGGTGGAGCGCATTGAAGAGCTGGGAGCCCAGCCTCTGCGAGACCTCATTGACAAGGTAGGCCCCCCGGGATGGGCTGCAGGTGGGGGAGCAGCACAGGCCTTGGGAGAGGATGTGGCCCCAGAAAGCTTTAGGGGCCCCTGTTCCAGAGGTGCCACCATGGTCTCTACTCAGATTGGTGGTTGGAACGTTACGGGGCCCTGGGACCAGAACAACTTCATGGAGGTGCTGAAGGCAGTAGCAGGGACCTACAGGGCCACCCCCTTCTTCACTGTCTACATCAGTGCCGACTCTAAGAGTTCCAACAGCAATGTTATCCAGGTACTGGGCAGGGGAAGGGTGGGGAGGGACTTACAGACTATGTGCTGAGACCAGACTCCCCTCCCCTGTGCTGGGCTGGCTGCGGTGGCTCCCCCCGCACAAGAGTCCAGATTTCATGGGGCGGAGGACTCACTCCTCACCTTGCTATTGCAGGTGGACCAGTCTGGGCTCTTTCTGCCCTCTCGAGATTACTACCTAAACAGGACTGCCAATGAGAAAGTAAGGAGCATCCTCAGAATATCCACCCCGACCCCCCTGTTGAGCTGGGCTGATCCCTGTTTACTTTTCCCTTTACCCAGGGTCAGAGTGGCGAAGGTGAGCCTATCCTGTCACCTAGGGAGCCAACTACCATTCCTTCTTTCTCTCATCATTCTCCCCTCCCTGCATTCTTCTCTCCCTCCTTTCTTCTCTTCCCTTTCTTTTCTCCCTTCCTCTTCCCTTCCTTCCTTCTTTCCTTTCTCTTACTCTTCCAGGAAAACATTTTACAGGCACCTACTGTGAGACGTACATTTCAGAGCCACTGTCATAGGAAGCTTTCAGTGTAGATGGGTTCACAGACCTAGATAGTTGAGAACACAGCTCAGAAGAGGGCCTCTGGGACTCAGGAGAGACCCGGCAGCCAGAGAAGTTTTCCTAAGGAGGTTGCATTTGAGCCAGGCCCTGTAGAGTATCTAGGACTGGGTGAGGGCATGCTCAGATTTTAAACAAAAGTGTTGAAGAAGGAAAAGCTAAGGCGTGTTTGGACCACAGGAAGGGGTCCAGTTTGGCAAAGTGTAGAGCTCAAAGCATATGAGAGCGTGGAAAGGTGGGTGGGAACTAGTTTGGGAAGGCAGTATGGCTGGATGTGAAAAGTAGATGCAAGAGAGGGAGCCTGGAGATCAGTTAAGAGTGTCTGCACTACTCCAGGCTCTGAGTCTGTGAGGACCCAAATGGGGGAAGTGGCAGAAGGAAAGTCAGGAAGGGGAGGATGCAAGAGACATAATCAAGTCCAAATCATGAATTGTTGATGCCTGGATGTTAGAAGAGAGGGTAGAAGGAGGAACAGGTAAAGATAGTTGAGGCTGTGCACCTGAATGATGGTGGAATGGAGGGGTCCTTAGAGAATTCGGGGTGCCTACAGGGAGAACCAGCTTCAAGCACATTGGGGAGGTGGTGATATCACAGGAAAAAGGCAGACTTTGAAGTCAGACCTTGATTTTAATCCCAGCTTGGCAGCTTGGTGCAAGTTGATTAAGCTCTCTGAGGCTGTTTCTTCATCTGAAAAATAGGGATCATAGCATCTACCTCATATAGTGCTTGGAGGCAGGAGGAGGATGCAAGTTTACACTTCTGCATGTGGCAGACCCTTAGGGAGTGGGAGCTGCTCGTTTCAGACGTGTGAGTGCGAGGGACCTGGGTACCATCTCTGTACAGAGGTCAGCAGACAGCTGTGAAAGCTGGGTGGGGTCCTGGAGAGAGCATGGGCCTGGAGGGAGCCAAAGGCTTGAGGGGCATCTCCTTAAAAGCCTAGACAAAGGTTTAGGAGAAGTGAGAGAAAGGGCAAGACTAGAGAAGGAAAACAAGGAGATCCTTGGGACTTCCCTGGTGGCGCAGTGGATAAGACTCTGTGCTTCCAATGCAGGGGGCCCGGGTTTAATCCCTGGTCCGGGAACTGGATCCCACATGCATGCCGCAACTAAGAGTTTGCATGCCACAACTAAGGAGCCCGCGTGCCGCAAGTAAGACCTGGTGCAACCAAATAAATAAATAAATATTTTTTTTTTAAAGAAGAAGGAGGAGATCCTTGTATTTCAAGGGCAGCGGGAGAAAGAGAGACTTCTGTGGGGAAGGACAACCAGGAGTGGGGGTTTGTCCTTCTC
Source organism: Physeter macrocephalus (assembly GCF_002837175.3). Taxonomy (NCBI): domain Eukaryota; kingdom Metazoa; phylum Chordata; class Mammalia; order Artiodactyla; family Physeteridae; genus Physeter; species Physeter macrocephalus. Next base: position 76,984,396 of record NC_041214.2, on the reverse strand, counting down.
CCATTTGCCCCCAAACACTTACCAAGCATCTGTCAGCCAGACCCTCTGTTACCATGTGGTGAACAAGACACTGCCACTCAGTGGGGGAGAAGGCATGAAATGGCCAAGCGCAGTTATCTTGTGTACAGTTGCTGGGACTGTTGTAAGATGAGGGGCATGGCATTCCGAGAGTCCAGTAACAGGGAGCCAGCCTGGTCCTAGGGTGAGGGTAGGCTGTGGGAAGGGAGAGGGTTCTAGGCAAAGGGAACAGCTGATGCAAAGGCTCTGAGGTGGGAAGGGGTGTGACTTGTTGACAGATCAGAGAGGGGAGTGGGAGGGGAGAGTGGGCCAAGTCCTTCTGGACAGGTAGGTGGAGTCACGTTATACATAAACACTATGGGTCAAGTTTAGCATTTATCCCAAAAGAAATGGAATAGGAAACTCAAAAGTGGGCAGTGTTATGAACAGATGTGTGGTTTTGATATCACCTGAGTCAGGGGAGGAATTTTGAGAATTCAGGAGAGAACCACATGGTCTGACCCCCAGGAAAGGGCAGGAGAAGCCTTGATTCAGCTCTCAGTGTGTCACCAGTTGTCTTGGGTAGGAAGTCTCCTGTGCCAGCATATAGGGGAAGCTGTAGTGCCAAAGGAAGTCTTGGGAATTCTCTGGCGGTCCAGTGGTTAGGACTCCGCACTTCCAATGCCAGGGGCCCGGGTTTGATCCCTGGTCAGGAAACTTAAGATCCCGCAAGCCGAGTGTCACGGCCAAAAACAACAACAAAAAAAACCACATTAAAAAAAAAGGCAAGTTTTAAGCTGAAAGTAAGGAAGTAGGGAGAGAGGGGTAAGTGAGTTGGGGGGCAGGGCAAGATCACTGGTTGAACCAACCATCCACTTTAGGAGCTGGGATGACTGGAATTGGTATGCAAACCTCTTCTTCTGACAGCAGGAGCAAGAAAGAGGGGAGGTGGGAAAAAGGAGATATTTTGAATATCTTGATTTTTGAATATTTTGCAGAGAATGGATATTAAGGGATCTAAAACTTCTCAGTAAAGTGGAAGAGGAGATGGCCTTTGGCAATTAAAGGAGCCCCAGGTGGGGCTTCAGGGCAAGAGTGAGAGTGGTCCCTGGGAGGAGGGCCACAGGAAGTCAGTGCTGAGCAGGGTTGAGGGTCTGTGCACGGGTTTTCATCCATCAGTCAACAAATATTTATTGAGCACCTACTATGTGCCAGATGCTGTGCTAGAGCCTGAGACTACAGTGCAGAACAGAACAAACAGCCCCTGCCCCCATGCAGCTCGAGTGCCAGCAGGCGCTGAGGCGACATGGGTTTGTTCTGAGCCCAGGCAGTGCTGGGATTGTGGCCCTGGAGTCATCAGGCCTAGGCAACATTTCAGCTCTGCCATCTGCTAGTTTGTAGTATGAGTCAAATCATGTAATCTTGCCAAGCTTCATCTGTAGGATGGAACTGTATGGAGTTGCTGTGGTGGGCGCGGGGTCAGGGGGCAGATATATTACATGTAAAACGCAAGTAGAGAATTTGATACATGTATATACATGTAGTCACTAAATATTTATTTTCTGTGCTTTTCTCCACCTTGGAGATGAGAGGGGGAAGGCAGCAAGTTTGAGGTCTGGCAGGATAGAAGGTAGAAGGAAATTGAAGCCACTGTGGACCAAATTCCCCACTGGGGTCCACTCAGCTGTTAAGTGAGGGCACATGGTCACTGATGGGCTGGGAAAAGTAGAAGGGCTTTAGGAAATGAGAAGGCAGAGCAGTATGGGAAGCGGATCCATCCACTGGACAAATATTTACAGGGCTCCTATTCTGTGCTAGGCCCTATTCCAGACCCTTGGGATACAGTGGTGAATAAGCCACTGTAACTTGGAACAGTGCTCTCCTGGAACTTACCTTCTCCTTGGGGAAACAGATGATGAACAATTTCACAAATAAATAAAAAAAGATCCTAGCAGATGGTGATAAGCAGTATGACAGAAATGATAAGGGTCATCTAGGAAAGCTTCTACGAGGAGGGTCTGCAGACAAGACAGTGAGGAGGGTCTGCAGAAGAGATGGTGAGCAGGGGTAGCAGCCAGAATAGTCGTCTTAGCCTTGGGCAGGACTTGTTGCTGTGCTCTGAGGATGACTTGGGGCCTTGACAGGTGCTTACCGCCTACCTGGACTACATGGAGGAGCTGGGGATGCTGCTGGGAGGACCTCCAGCCTCCACGCGGGAGCAGATGCAGCAGGTGCTGGAGCTGGAGATACAACTGGCCAACATCACGGTGCCCCAGGACCAGCGGCGGGATGAGGAGAAGATCTACCACAAGATGAGCATCGCGGAGCTGCAGGTGGGGCAGGCAGGGAATAGAGACAGCTGGGGGTGGGGGGGGCCAGCCCTGGCACAGGCCACCCAGTTTCCCTTCATGCCATCTGTCTGAGGCAGCCAAGCCTCTCCTCATTTCCTTGCTTTCTCTGAGCTTCCCAGCTGAACTGTTGCTGTCCTGGAAGGAAAACTGTTGCTATCCTGGAAGGTGTCCATTTTAGGGCACCCCCACTGGGCCATCCCTTGGTCCCTTTCATATTGCCTGGGGATGCATAGAGGGATTATGTTAAAAATCCATGACAACTTTTACAAGATGTCCACAAAACAATCAGAAGAGAAATGGAAGCATCTCCTGGAGGGCCCTTACTGTGCCAGGCATCAGCCTCTTAGTCGTTGGATTATGGAAAAGTTGGGTAAGGGGGGTTCTGGAGGAGAGGCCAGGTATGTAGGGACCCTGGGTGGTATCTGGGGAGTTTGTTAACTGTCTGAAAGATATTTGAATATCTGCAGTCCAACTAAATATCACACATGGTGGTTTTCCTTGTATGATATGTGATTGGGTTCCCTGATTGAAGAGCACTTAGGCCTGAAAACGGGTTTATTATAGGAAGGGGCCTCCAAGCAGCTAGTAGCTGTTGCTATGACAATGGAAAGGGCTCCCAGCTCCAGTGTATCAATGGGGGAGTGGTCTGCTGAAAGCCACGGGGGCAGGGACCCTTGAGATTTTTTTGCTCACAGGCCCTGGCGCCCTCCATGGACTGGCTGGAGTTCCTGTCCTTCTTGCTGTCACCGCTGGAGCTGGGTGATTCGGAGCCTGTGGTGGTGTATGGGATGGATTATTTGCAGCAGGTGTCAGAGCTCATCAACCGCACAGAGCCAAGGTGGGGGGTGGAGCCCAAGGTGTCATGGGTGGGGCTCAGGGCTCTGTGCAGGCTCTTCCCCTAGGCTGGGGCTTTAGGGGACCCACTTGTGGTCTCTATTTCCACACCTAGCTCCAACCTGACTTTTACAGGCAGGTGTGTGGTCCCAGGGTAAGAGAGAGGGATTAGGGACAGCTCCCACATGTGCCTCTCGGGACTCCTGCTGTCTGCATGCTGGTAGAGCTGGTTTGGGGTGGAAATGTTACTTGCCTTTACCTTATGTTCTGGCTACCTGAATGCCAGTGTCCTGAACAATTACCTGATCTGGAACCTGGTACAGAAGACAACATCAAGCCTGGACCGCCGCTTTGAGTCTGCACAAGAGAAGCTGCTGGAGACCCTCTATGGCACCAAGAAGGTGGGCTTTCTGACTCTGCTCCCACCTTCCAATCCAGTCAAGCTGACACTTCACACCCACTGTGTGTCAGGCACCATTTGCACATGGAGCATAGGATTAGGAATCAGGCTGGCTTGGGTTCCATTCCTAACTCCTCTGTCTCTTGGCCTATGGGACCTTGAGCATATCCCCCCACCTCTCTGACTCTCCATTTCTTGGTCTGTAAAACAGGAATTTCTTGTGGGGTTGTTATGAGGACTGAGTTCACGTAAGTGAAGCACCTACCCGGTGCATGCTATGTGTAGGCACTCAACTTTGATGATGAGGTTGAAGGAGAGAATGAATAAATGCAGTTCTTAGTTTCAAGAAGCCCTGTTAAGTGGGGGAAGGAGACATGTAAGCAAACATTATATTTTGGGGTGATAAGTGCTCACACTGAGTGACAAACCTTTGTGTTGTAGGACAGAGGAGGAGACAGCACATTTTACTTGGGGGATGGGGGATATTAGGAAAGGCTTCTCTGAAGAGGTGACATTTGAAGAATGAGTTCATCAAGAAAGCCAGGAAAAAGGGATTCCAGGCTGAAGGAATACTATGTGTAAATTCCCAGAGGCCAAAAGGAGCGTGGTAGTTTTGCATGTGTTCTGACATGACTTTGAGGACAAGGGTGCCTTGATTCAGGGATGGAGAACCTGGGATGGTTTTAAGCAGAGGTGTAACCTGGTTGGATTTATGTATTAGATCATCTTTCTGCAGCTAAATGGAAGATGGATGGAGGGGATGACGGGAGGGGGATAAGAATGGAGTCGAGTGTCTAGTTAGGAGGCCACTGCAATCTTCAGGCAAGAGATGACACTGTTATAGGACAGGGAAGTGGCAACGGCGTGGACGGAGGAGACGATTAAGAAGCAGAGTTAGTATTAGAATCTGGTGATAGATTGAACCTGAGGGTAGGGAGATGGAGGAAGCTGGTGACTCCCAGGTTTCTGGCATGGGGGACTGACTGGATATAAGACTGAGATGTGCAGCTGAGCAAAGAAACGTCTGGACCCCAGTGGGCCTCTGAGAAACATAAGAGGAGGAGAGTGCTGCGAATAGAGTGGGCAGCACACATGTCCCTCCTGAGGTTTCGATATTGCCCTTCATTTTCCCTGGAGTCTGAAGGAGAGATGGCACCCCAAACCCAGGCCTCCTATGTGCAGAGCTGAGAGGAGTTGGCCCTAGGGACAGAGAAAGGCCCTCAGACTGGAGGGCAGAGCCATCTCCAGGAGGCCTGGCTCTTTACCCCTTCCAGTCCTGCACGCCAAGGTGGCAGACCTGCATCTCCAACACGGACGACGCCCTTGGCTTCGCTCTGGGCTCCCTCTTTGTGAAGGCCACGTTTGACCGGCAGAGTAAGGAAATTGTGAGTCTTCAAGGTCCTTCCAACACTGCCCCTTGTTTTAGTTAAAATTCACCACTCATATTTGTATGTACCTACAGGGAAAAACTTTGGAGGAAATTCATCGACAAATTAACGGTGATTACTTTGGGTGGTTGGGATTATGAGGGTTTTTTTTTTTCTTTTAAAGTTTTCTGTGTTTTCCAAGTTTTCTACAATGAGTTAATGTTACCTGTATAATTAGAAAAATAATGTTGATATTTTAGGAAATTATGATTTTGCTTAAAATATTACCTATAAGGATGTAAATGGCAGCGTTGTTTATAATAGGTGAAAATGACAACAGCTTAAATGTCCAGCATAGGGGACTGGAAAAACAAATTGTGATTAGGCTGGATTATGAGGCAGCCTTAAAACTGATGATTGTTAAGTGAAAAGAAAGTAGGTTATGAAATGTATATATGTTGCACAACATAATTCCATATTATATGTATATGTGTGTAAATATATATATATGTATGAATATCCCAGCAGGGGAAGACACTAGCCATAGGTAGTCAAAATGTTGAAAGGAGTTATCTCTGAGGGATAAGATTTTAAATGGTCTATTTTCTTCTTCAACTCTTCTCAATTTTCCACATTTTCTGCTATTAATGCCTTCTTTTCATAATCGGATAAAAATCAATGCACTACATTAAATTATAATGTTAATTCAGTTAACTTATTGTCAGTTTTTTTTTTTTTTTTTTTTTTTTGTGGTATGCGGGCCTCCCTCTGTTATGGCCTCTCCCGTTGCGGGGCACAGGCTCCGGGCGCGCAGGCCCCGGCATGTGGGATCCTCCCAGACCGGGGCGCGAACCCGGTTCCCCTGCATCGGCAGGCGGACGCGCAACCACTGCGCCACCAGGGAAGCCCCATCAGTTTTTTGATTAATTAGAAAAAAAGCCACCACAGTCCCAGTACCTTCACAAGTCACGTTTCCTTCTCATCCTGCCCAAATGCTCAGCCTTATTTCAAGAGTCTGGGTACTCCCATGTGCTCCCCTGGAAGGACAGGGATGGGGCACTAGGGGGGATGGGGCACTAGGATAGACGGGGAGAAAGGATGCTTTAATGTGAGTGGGAGGCAGACTTGTGCACCCTCCCTCCCAGGCAGAGGGGATGATCAGCGAGATCCGGACTGCCTTCGAGGAGGCCCTGGGACAGTTGGTTTGGATGGATGAGAAGACCCGCCAGGCAGCCAAGGAGAAAGTGAGCAGTGGCCAGGGTTGGGGTGCCATCTTGAGGTGAGGATGGAGAATACAGTTTTGTGGGCAGCGGCGGGGCGGGGCGGGGCGGGGGGGGGGGTGCGTGGGCGGGGAGCCTGGGGAGGGAAACCCTTAACCTGGTCTCTTTAGGCAGATGCCATCTATGATATGATTGGTTTCCCAGACTTCATCCTGGAGCCCAAAGAGCTGGATGATGTTTATGATGGGGTGAGTACCCTGCCCATCAGTACTGAACCTTAGCCCTGTGGGGGGCACAGGGCTCAGGAATGGGAGCTCAAGCACTGAGAGGGAAGGAGAAACTTGTTGGTGCCTTTCAGAGGCAAGCGCAGGCAGCCAGCATTGCTCAAGTGCTGGCTGTGTGCCAGGCTGCGGGCCAGACGGCAGTAGAATGCAGTGTTCACAAGCAGGGATTTGTAGTCAAACCTGTTTTTACCTAACTGTAACCTTGGACAAGTTATATAACCTCTCTGGGCCTCAGTTTCTTCATCTGTAAAAGGGAGTCCTATTAGCACTTACCTGATAGAATTGTTGTGAGAATAAAAGGAGATAGTATAGGGGCTTCCCTGGTGGCACAGTGGTTGAGAGTCCGCCTGCCGATGCAGGGGACACGGGTTCATGTCCTGGTCCGGGAGGATCCCACGTGCCGCGGAGCGGCTAGGCCCGTGAGCCATGGCCACTGAGCCTGCGCGTCCAGAGCCTGTGCTCTGCAACGGGAGAGGCCACAACAGTGAGAGGCCCGCGTACCGCAAAAAAAAAAAAAAAAGGAGATAGTATTAAAAAAATAAAGCAGCTGCAACATAATATTGGCAATTATTATTTATTAGCTATTTTACACCCATTTTACAGTTGAAGAAACTGAGGCTCAGAAGGCCGCTAATTAGTAGCCAAACTGGGACTATTATCTTCTCCAACGTGTTCTCTCACTGGCTTTCTACTTCCTGCCATTCCCACAGTATGAAGTGTCTGAAGATTCCTTCTTCCAGAACATGTTGAATTTGTACAACTTCTCTGCTAAGGTGATGGCTGACCAGCTCCGCAAGCCTCCCAGCCGGGACCAGTAAGAATGGGGGCTGCAGACACTTGGGGCAGCAGGAGACGTAGGGGAGGTTTCCAGGGCTGAGGGAAGGGGATGGCAAGATGGATCCCAAATGAGGCATGAGGTTCTTCTAGAATGTAGGTCAGGGCTGCTGGGCATCGAGAGAGTCAGGCTTCGCCTCAGCTTCTCCCTCCCCCAGGTGGAGCATGACCCCCCAGACAGTGAATGCCTACTACCTTCCAACCAAGAATGAAATCGTCTTCCCCGCCGGCATCCTGCAGGCCCCCTTCTACGCCCGCAACCACCCCAAGTGTGTCTGAGGCAGGAGGGGCTGGGTGCTGGGGCCTGGGCCTGCGGGTGAGCTGGGAGCAGGGCTGGAGGTGGGATCTCGAAGTCCCCCCACCATGTCCTCACTCAACATTCCTCACCTACCAGGGCCCTGAACTTTGGTGGCATCGGCGTGGTGATGGGCCACGAGTTGACACATGCCTTTGATGACCAAGGTAGAGGTCCATGTAGTTGTCTCCTCCAGCCTAGAATTCCTAGTGGCTCCTGCAAAACCTTGGGATGTTGGAAGCAGGCCCCGTGGACCCCGGGGTCTGTGGACTAGGGCTGGTGGGGGCACTTGTGCCCCCAAGGGTTGAGTGCTGGTCTCGGTGGGGTGCAAAGGTTAGTTTTCCTCAGGGCGCGAGTATGACAAGGAAGGGAACCTGCGGCCATGGTGGCAGAATGAGTCGCTGGCAGCCTTCCGGAATCACACGGCCTGCATGGAGGAGCAGTATAGCCAGTACCAGGTCAACGGGGAGAAGCTCAATGGCCGGCAGACGCTGGGGGAGAACATCGCTGACAACGGAGGGCTTAAGGCTGCCTACAACGTGAGTGGCCCCTGGTGGCTGAGGCTCACCTGCCCTGAGGGGTCGGGGCACTGGGTGGAGCTCCTGGGCAGGCCCCAACAGACTTGCCATCTGTTCCCAACCCCAGGCTTACCAAGCATGGCTAAGAAAGCATGGAAAGGAGCAGCAGCTACCAGCCGTGGGGCTCACCAACCACCAGCTCTTCTTTGTGGGATTTGCCCAGGTATTGCCCTCCTGGGAGGCCGGGGGTCTGCCCTTCTCCTACAACCTCCTGGGCATGTCATTAGAAGTCTGGGGCACGCAGAAGGGACTGGGAAATGGGGCTGAAGCTGCAGTGTGGAAAGTGGTTTGGGAAGGCCTCGTGAAGCCTTTTGGCGGGGTCCACAAAAGCACGTGAGGAGGGCTGAGGAGGGAGAAGGCTTCAGGAGGCTTTTGCAGATCTCGAAGGGCAGGGCTGCCCTGCCTGATGGGGCAAGGGGTGGGGAGCAGGATTGATCTTCATGATGCTCCTGTGAGGAGGCTGTGGAGGAGGAAGCGCGGGGCAAAGTGACTCGCCTAGGGCTACCCAGGAATAAAGTAAGTGGCAGACTCAGCAGGGTCTCCTCCAGGTACTTTGCACTACACAGCAGGCAGCCTCTGGGGGCTGGGTTTCTTCCCCTGGGACACATCCATCTGGGCAACCCGTTGTCCAGGCAGCTTTGAAAGGCCCTTAAGGAATTTGGGAGGGAGGGCGCTTTCTCCTGCCTTGGTGCCGATGGCAAGGGGTCGGGGCTGAGACGCCCGGCTAAGCCCTCTCCTACATCCCTAAGGCCCCTGGAGCCCAGGGCCTGGGGCGGTGGTGCTGTGTGTCCCCGGGACGGCTCTGCTGCAGCTGGGGCAGTGGCCTTGCCCGCACTAGACACCCTGTGTCCCCGTGTCTGTCCTGGCCTGCAGGTGTGGTGCTCGGTCCGCACACCCGAGAGCTCTCACGAGGGGCTGGTGACGGACCCCCACAGCCCTGCCCGCTTCCGCGTGCTGGGCACGCTCGCCAACTCCCGTGACTTCCTGCGGCACTTCGGCTGCCCTGTCGGCTCCCCCATGAACTCAGGGCTGCTTTGTGAGGTGTGGTAGACCTGGGTCGGGGAGAAATGGCCAGCTGTTGCCAGGGCCTGGGGCAGCTTGTCCAGCGAGGCTGTCTGCTCTGCGGTTTGGAGAAGGCAAATGCCAGCTGGGCTGGGTCCGGCCCCTCCACACCACAGATGACGTGAGTCCTAGTCCCTCCTCGACCACCACATCGTGCCTCTGCTTTGGGGGTGTCCCTGCCTCCAGCAGAGCCCCCACCATTCACTGTGACATTCTTCCGCGTCACCCTGCCTGGAGGAGGCCTGGGCAGGGGGCACCAGCTCCCACAGAAAGTAGTCCACCTCTTCTGGTCCCAAGCTCCCTGGGCTTGGTGGCCACGGGGCCTGCTGTGACTGCCACACGCTGACCACGCAGGGCCCGGCTGGTGTGCCTCCCACACTTCTCCCCAAGGCTCCCTCGGTGCTCCCTCGGGAGTAGACAGAGCTCCTTTCAGCCCCACCCTCAGGTGGCCCCCACCCCGTGTTCCTCCTGCCGCTGCTCCTAATACTGCTGCCAGCCCTCGCTGACAGACACCTGTGCTCAGTTCTTAGTGGAAGCCTTTACGAACCTTCCTGCTGCCTCCCAGGTTCCCTGGGCTCAGAGGGGAAGAGTGTACATGTGGGGAATGCTGGTCCCTGTGTCTCGGCATACAAGTCTTAGGGGATGACTGATTCTCCCTGGACCAAGCAGGAAAGCGGACAGAGCAGGGAGAGGGAAGGATAGAGTTTATTTTTACAGGAAAGAGGGTGGGGAAGGAGTGGTCTTGCCCCTGTAGGACCCTGTGCCAATAAACAGACACGCATCAGTCAGCCTGTCTCTTCCTTCAGTCCTGTTTTCATTTACTCATTCCACCAGTATTTATTGAGTACCTGCTGTATGCCAGGTACTCTTATAGGCACTCATTTACTCACTCACCAGACACAGGGGACTGAAATTTGACGTCCCAAGAAGACAAAGAAAGAGGCAGGATGGAGGAATGGCACGAAATTGAGTCTGGCAAGTGGAGTACATCCTCCGCTCACTGGTGGCCGTGTTCCATCACTGGCTGTTCTATAGCTGGAAGCGTTTGCCACGGCCCTCCACTGGTGCATGCAGCTGGGTCTGGTACTGAGTCTGGGTAACTACTTGGCCAGGGTCGGCTTGGAAGATGGGTGGCCCTTACCCTGCAGTGGAGGGCAGCCCTGGCCAAGGTAGCATTTCACTCCCTGGAGCTTGGAGCACCAGCCTCTGCTTGTGGCTGAGAAGACATGCGTTTCTCCATGTTCTCAAAGGCTTAACGCTCCTGAGAGCCACTCATCCCACCTACACACGCTCACTGAGGCCTACCAAGTTCCAGGCACAGAGACTGCAGGTTTGGCTGCCACCCTCCAGAACAAGCAAGGGAAACGGAGCATTTATTGAATACCTCTGTGTTCCAGACACTTCTGCTAGGTGGCTCATTTCTTTCTTCATTCATTTATTTATAAATTTATATATTCATAGATTTATTTTAATAAGTATATTGATTACCAATAATGTGCCAGGCACTGGTGATGGAAAGAGGAATAAGATGATTCCCTTCCTCAGGTGACTCTTCTTCTGTTGGCACTTTCACCTTCATAAGCTTGCCCAATCCTCGCAGCAACATATTTTATAAGTGCTCCAGTTTCTATTTTACAGGTCTAACTGTAAACACTTCACTGCAGTCAGAGACCTGGATTGAAATTGAAGCTCTGACAGCTGTGTGAGCTTGAGCCAGTTCCCTAACCTCTATGAGCCTCAGTTTCTTTATCTGTAAAATGAGAACCAGAGCAAAGCAGTGGAAAGAGTCCAGTCTCAGTTCTCTTTAAAATGCAGTGTTCCCCAAGGTGTAAGTAGGTGTGGGTTTATTAAGTTTGGAGGGGTAAGAGTGAAGCTTTGTCAGTGATTGCTGCTGGGGTCACTGGTTCCTGGGTGATGGCACCAGCACATGTCCCACAGTCTGTATCCTGTCCCAGCATCAGACTGTCCCCATAAAGAGCTATATGTGAGTCTCTGTCAAGTTACTTGGAACTGTGGCTGCTCACCAAGGGAACGAAATTGCTGGCTACTAAGAAAAAGGAAAAGTGGCCTTGGGAACTCTAAGACCAAGGGAAAGCATGGCTTGAGTCTCTGCTCTGAAAGCAAAACTCTAGGAGGGGTGGCAAAGTGTATTGGAAAGAGGAGGGCCATCATGTCTGGAAATCTGGTTCTGGCTCCAGTTCTGCCACCCCGCAGCTGTGACACCAGGCATGGCTTATCCCCTTTTCAGATCTCAGTAACCTTAGCAGTCTGTAAAATAAGTGGGCGGGATGAGATGATCTCTGAGGACTAGATCAGCTTTAATGTTTTAAGAAGTGAATTCATGGGCTTAGCAAGTTCCAGAACCCAAAGAAATATTAAGAAATGGCTTGTGAAGTTTGGGTGTTGCACAGAGTATGAGATTTATAATGTCAGTGTAATGATAGAGGAGATAGGCTTGGTATCACAAAGCCTTGCCCTTCCCTTGACACCTGATTTCAGAGGCCAGCTTGGGATACTGACCAGCTGGCCATTGTGGCATTAAAACTCCATATTTGCAAAGGTCCAAGTGTCAAATAATGATGATGATGATGATAATGAGCAGCCCTCATTTACCAAGTCCCTTTTTTTTTTTGCTTAAGCCTGTGCTAAGCACTTTAAAAACATCACCTCATTAAATTTCCACAACAACTTACAGGGAGGTTCTATCATTGTCTCTATCTTACAAGTGGCGAAACTAAGGAAAAAGATGACATAACTTCCAGTGTCAGCTAAGACAGACTGCATTAAAGTCAAATTTGGAACTCAGATCCTCAGATTTGGAATTCAGATGTTCTTAATCACCACCATTTAGTCTGCTAAGTCATGGCAGAATTTGGACTCAAGCATATACATTTGCCTTCTGGGCAATTTTGTCATGCTTTCAAGTGAGGCCATTACCAGCAGGTGCACTTTCATGCCCCCCGTCTCACCCGGGCCAGGTACATGTGACAACCATGCAGCTGCAGGAAACCTAAGCACATGTTGACCTGAAATAAAGCCAGGTGGCACTGTTTGTTGAGCACTCTGCAGGTGCTTGGTTCCACGGGCAAGGCAAGGTGAACATCAAGTGACAGATGTAACCTTCACCCTTAGTAGCCTGCCAAGCTGATAAATATGCATCTGCAATATGCTCTGATGTGTTAAAGCAGAAGGGGGAATAATGGATGGTGCTCCTGGCTGGACACATGAGAGCAGTTATTAGTAAGGTGCCGGGCCATACCCTACACCATCCCATTGGAAGTTTGACTAATTCCCATGCACAATACAGTAACATGCCAAACAATATGATTTCACACTTGGAAGTGCTCTCGAAATGTCAAGTTGGAAGAGAATCTCCATAAAATAAGCACAGTTTCAGTAGACCTATCACGAGTCACAAATGGAGACTCCTGACAGTTTCCCAATGCTGAGCTCTGGGCTCCAAAGAGAGCTCCCAATGGGCCATTATTATAAACAAAGATGACCTGAAGTTGAATGTAAAGCCATTCATTCATTCATTTATTCAACAAATATTTGTCAAGGCCTACCACAAGCCAGGTATTAGATTGGGTGCTAGGGGCACAAAGTTGAATAAGACACAGTTCCTGTCCTCTAAGAGCGCAGAGTGGAGGGAGGTCGAGGTATGTATCAAGCATTGTAGGAGCACAGGGAAGAAATTAATAACTTGAAAGACAGAACAGGAAAGGCTTCCTACATAGGTGTTACTGAGCTGGAGTACAGAGGATGGGAGAATTTTCTAGCCAAAAACAGTGAAGGGCATTCCATACAGAAAGAACAGCAACAAGAAAAGACTGATCCAGCTTGAAGGGGCAGGGCATGTTCAGAAATGGTGAAATGTTTAGGGTGATCAGAAGGAGGTAGATGAAAGGGCCATAATGAGAGGTGAGAGCCTGAAGAAGGGAAGTTGTAACAGTAGTTATAAAAAAGGGGATTGTAACAACTGCTTTCAGTCCTGGGAATTAACAGTAAAAGGGCCACAATGCAATCTGATTTTGAAAAATATCACACAAAGAAAGTAGCAACCCAGTGGAAACAGTGCAATGCTGTGTCCGGCCTGAAGCATTTCTGGTATTACATAAGTGACACTTTGGGTCGAATGATTCTCAGATGAGTAGAGCCATCCATAAAATGTGTAGCTCTATAGCTCAGGCCATACATTTGGAGGAAGCATGGCTGGCCAGTGGGTGCATTTGAAGGAAGGTGGTAGGAAGGGACAGGTGATGGGCTGTCCCCTGATTGGAGAGCAATTTGGTCACAAGGCTGGGAGTCTGGCCAAATGGTAGGAAGGTGTGCTTCTGGGAGAGCAATTTGACTGAAATGAAGCTTGAGGCAGGATATCAATGTTATCATAAGGCCTTGAGAATAATTGCCAGACATCTGCATTTGGCCAGAGAGGTTTGGGGCTTGAGTGTTTGGAGGCAGGGAGCAAGGGGCAGCCCTGCAAATTTGAGGAAGCTGGAAAATGTTACCTTCCTCCTCTCCAGTTGCCAGGCACCCAGCTAAGCACTTTATATACACTGTCTTACTTTATTCTCATAAAAAATTCTGAGGGAGATACTTTATTACTCTCATTTCATAGAAGAAGAAACCAAGCTGAGAGAGGTTAGGAAGCTTGCCCAAATATCACAGCTGGTGAAGGGCAGAATTTGGTTTTAAATACCGGGTCTGTCCTCTCTAAAGCTTATGTTCTCCCACCCACCCCCAACTTTTTATTGTACAAACTTTGCCAACTTTGTATTTTAAACCTACAAAATAGTTGAAACATAGTACACAGACATTCGTTTACTCTTCACCTGGAGTCACCAGCTGTTAATAGCCTGTGCTTTATACCACAACATCACCCCGTCTCCTCTAAGGTACTGGTGGGGATGTGACTGGTATAAAAGACAAAATCTGAGATTGGATAGAAAGAAGTCATGGAAATAGGAGAGATTTAGGAGAAGTACCTCGACAGATGACTGAAGAAAGCATGACAAAGTATGGACATCTCGAAGCCAGAAAACAGAGTAGGCAGACCAGCTATGGACCATCCAATTTCTGTCAGTAGACTAGGGCTGGGGCCATCACCGGTGATGGAAGTGGAAGGTCATCCCCAGAATCCAAACACTGAGTGGAAAAGAGCAACAAGTTTTAAAATGGGCATCAGACCCTTACATCAATACCTATACAAATGTTTAGCCAACATTCATTCAATGCTAACTGTGCTGTGACAGGTGGTTTGTTTTTTTAAACAAACATTTTCTGCATTCTCTAATGCCTCAGGACCCATAAAATAAGACTCCAGGCCAAATGGTGAGTGTTCCCACCACATGAAGGGGAGAAGAATTACTTCCTCTTTTCTCACCTTCTAGATATATACACTTAGCCCGATCAGAAGAACTTTGAGGTTTGCCTGAAACACTCAAGAACTTGGAAGACTCAAAGATCGAGATTCATATCCTGATTCTACTACTTACTATATGATTTCCGCTGTAAAATGGACACAATCCTACCAAACTCAAAAAGTTGTGCGAACAATATATATCATTTAAAATAAGTCCTGACATAAACAGTGTCGGTCACATCCCCTCTAAGTCATAAGAGGGAGAGGAAGACCAAAAGACACACTGAGGACAAAGACCTTATCTTGTCCCGTTTTTAGCTCCAGAACTTCGCATTAGGGTATAGGGCTTGATGTATTCATTTCTACTCCATCTGGCTCCGCAGGTGGATTTAAGATGGTATCCACATCCTTATGGTAATAGTAGAGCACTATTCTTCAGCTGGGGAGATGACTATGCCATAGTAGTGTGGGGCTAAACACAGATTTCACGGGCTTCACAAAGATGGCAATCAAGCGTCCAGGATTTCAAGAATCTCTTCCGTTTGTCCCACCACGCGGCTAACGGGGTGTGTCACTGGGGTGTACTATTCACAGTGCTTTGGGGGAACCGAGGGGCGGTTTCGGCTCGCAGCTAGCTCTCCTACTGCAGCTGGCGCCCCCGAACCCCAGACGGCGTTCAGGAAACTCTAGGTCCGAACCGGGGAGGTGCCTATGGCGCGCGGGAAGCTGGGAATCGGAGTTTTCGTGCGGTTTCGGAGGGCGAGGTCCGAGGGCTGGAACTCCCAGGCAGCGGGGGTGGCTGGGTTGCCGCGGCGTTTCCGGTCGCAGGCGGGTTCTGGAGAAGGAGGGGCGCCGTGGGCCACGCGCGCGAGGACATCTGGGAAACGGGGCGGTGCGCGCGCAGCGGGCCGGCAGTGGCGGCGGCGATGGAGGAGGGTGGCCGGGAGAAGGCACCGCTGCAGCCCCAGCAGCCCCCAGCGACGTCCCCCGGCGGCGGGGATGAGAAGCCGAGCGTCAAAGAGCGGCGGGATGCCGGAGACAAGGACAAAGAGCAGGAGCTGGTGAGGCGCGGCCCCGGGAGCCGGCGGAGGAGGCCGCGGGCTGAGTCACGGCGGCTCCGCAGGCCTCGGGCCCGACTCCCAACGGCCCCGCCGCGCCCGGGAGAGGGCGGATGGGGCGACCCTCGGGGCTCCCGGCCCCGCCTCTCTGCCCCTCATCCTCCATTCCGCGCTGTCACCGCCGCCGCCCCTACCAGTCCTCACCACCGACTCGTGAGGTGGGCCCGGGCGGGTCATTGTCACCCTCGCTTTTCAGAACGGCGTTCAAGCAGAGCCTGGCCCAGAAGCCAGGCTGCCTTCCCACCAGGGCTTCCCATTCCCTCTCTCTTTCCTTGTCTCACCTGGTCCTTCCTAAGGAGGCAGGCTCACTCTCCACCTGCCCCAGGGTGAATGGGAGGAGGATGTGTTTGAGATTTCTTGTCTTGATGAGCTTCTTCCCCCAACCCTTCAGTCTGAGGAGGACAAACAACTTCAGGATGAACTGGAGATGCTCGTGGAACGACTGGGGGTGAGTCATGATGTTAATAAGAGCCGGTGCATATATGGATCTTTCCCACTTGTTTGCTTTATTCTACTTGGGGCAACAACTCCTATATGAGGTATAGGGAAAGAGAGACTGTATATTGGAGTCATATTACAACCACGTGGTGAGGGAGAAGAGTAAAAAAAGATAATTGGAAGATTTTGTAGCTTTGTTTTTTGGGAGAAGCAGTTCTTGAACTCTTAGTCTGGGACATTTGTTTTTGTGTGTGTGCAGGGAATTGGGCAGTCACAGGTGGATAAGACACAGTTACTTTCCTAGGAGGTTGTTGAACACTTCTGTATCATGACTTAAGGTATGAGACTCCTTTTGTCTGAGCCCTAACATCTCCTGATCAGGAGAAGGACACGTCCCTGTACCGACCAGCCCTGGAGGAACTGCGGAGGCAGATTCGTTCTTCTACAACTTCCATGACTTCAGTGCCCAAGCCTCTCAAATTTCTGCGTCCACACTATGGCAAACTGAAGGAGATCTATGAGAACATGACCCCTGGGGAGAATAAGGTAAAACTATTGCAGAAGCTGGTGGAGGCCTAGTTTAGGAATTCCTTTTCGTCTAGACCATTGGGCTCATGGTGAATTTCAGGAAGCCTGATAGGCCTGAGATCTGAGCTAGTTGAACAGTGCCCGGGATTTCCCTGGTGGCACAGTGGTTAAGAATCCGCCTGCCAGTGCAGGGGACAGGGGTTTGAGCCCTGGGCTGGGAAGATCTCACATGCCACGGAGCAACTAAGCCCGTGTGCCACAACTACTGAAGCCCGCGCACCTAGAGCCCACGTGCCACAACTACCGAAGCCTGCACGCCTAGAGCCCGTGCTCCACAACAAGAGAAGCCACCGCAATGAGAAACCCACACACCACAACAAAGAGTAGCCCCCTGCTCGCCACAACTAGAGAAAGCCCATGTGCAGCAACAAAGACCCAATGCAACCAAAAATAAACAAATAAAATTAAATTAAAAATTTTTTTTTAAAAACAGAAAAACAGTGCTCATTGTAATCGAAATGGTCACGTAAGAGCTGAGAGGAAGATTGTCTTCAGAAAGGACAGTGTTTCTGTCATTTATGTTGGACCTTGGGATTTTATTATCATGATTTATTGTTAACTTACTTTTAACCTTAATTTTTTTCTTTTCTCTATATCACATGCACCTTCATTTGTTTTACCTCTAAAATATATTCCCAGTTCGGTAACTTTCCTGCTTATTGGCACAAGTTTTCAGTTCTCACCAGAACTACTGCAGCTGCCTCCTAACTGACCCTCTTCCTTTTGTCTGTGACCTCTTAACACAGTTTGTCTTTCATACAGCAGCCATAGTGATCTTTTCTAGAATGTGAGTCTTTTTTGCTTAAAACCTTTTAATAGTTTATTATTACGATTGGAATAAAATTCAGAGTTTCCATTTTTCTCCACTCCACTTGTTATCACCCTTCAGTCATGTTGGTTCAAAAGGGAGATTGCAACACTAACCTTAGGATTATTATAAGGTTTAGCTGATACAACATGTTTTAAGTTTTTAGTATGGAGGATGGTGATATAATTAACATTTAATTTTGGGGGTAGTGACAGTGATCTTGATTCCATAATGTAACATTCCCCTTACCCTGGATTTGACTTCAAAGGACTGGTTTCTTTATAGCGTTTTGCCGCTGACATCATCTCTGTTTTGGCCATGACCATGAGCGGGGAGCGTGAGTGCCTCAAATATCGTCTAGTGGGCTCCCAGGAGGAATTGGCATCATGGGGTCATGAGTACGTCAGGTAAGACCTTTGCTTCTTGGGAATCTGAAGGGGTTCTGAGATATAGTTCTCAGTTCTGTCTTGGAGTACCAGTGTATTGAGTTTCCCAGGTAGTGAATTCCTTGACCCACAGGGAAGTGCTTCCCATGAAGCTCTGCTCCTCTAATAGTCTGGGCCTGTCCATAGGCATCTGGCAGGAGAGGTGGCTAAGGAGTGGCAGGAGCTGGATGATGCAGAGAAGACGCAGCGGGAGCCACTGCTGACCCTGGTGAAGGAGATTGTCCCCTACAACATGGCCCACAATGCAGAGCATGAGGCCTGCGACCTGCTTATGGAAATTGAGCAGGTGGATATGCTGGAGAAAGACATTGATGAGAATGCATATGCAAAGGTCTGCCTCTATCTCACCAGGTGAGTGAGCAGGGTGGGGAATGGTGACAGGCCTGCCCTCCCCAGCACTTCTCAACTGTGACTTCTTTATTCTCCAAGAGTATCTGCTTCAAAGGTTGCAATCAAGCTGTAGTGAATTTCTTAACATCTGTGAACTTCTTGAGGTCAGAGACGGCATGTCTCTTTAGTAGTCCCAATAACTAGCATACTGCCTGGTATGTAGTAGGCGTTCAGTATTGGGTAGGTGAATTAAACGGGATAAATGAATGCCTGATAGCTTTATTATTTTTACCTTTGTAGTTGTGTGAATTACGTGCCCGAGCCTGAGAACTCCGCCCTACTGCGTTGTGCCCTCGGTGTGTTCCGAAAGTTCAGTCGCTTCCCTGAAGCACTGAGATTGGCATTGATGCTCAATGACATGGAGCTGGTAGAAGATATTTTCACCTCCTGCAAGGACGTGTATGTAAAGGAAAAAGTTGGCAAAGCGATAAGCTCATGGGTGGGACATTTGCATGAAGTGCTGGGACATGTAGTTTCTGGTTAGGGCTTGAGGGGCTTTTCTGTGCCCTTAGTGGATGGGGGCTGAGCAGATGTGATGGCTCTCTCCCACAGGGTTGTACAGAAGCAAATGGCATTTATGCTGGGCCGACATGGGGTGTTTTTGGAGCTGAGTGAAGATGTGGAGGAGTATGAGGACCTGACAGAGATCATGTCCAATGTGCAGCTCAACAGCAACTTCTTGGCTTTAGCTCGGGAGGTAAGATTCTTTGCCCTTTTCCAACAAGGTTTTTTGGTTGTGATTATATCTGGCATTTCACCTCCCTGATTATGCCTCTGACTAGACTCTCCTTGGTTAGAATTGCCATTCATTGGGGTAACAGAAGGGACAACTAGGGGAGGACTGGGGGAGCAGTTGTGAGCCTCTGACTTCTCTTCAGCTGGACATCATGGAGCCCAAGGTGCCTGATGACATCTATAAAACCCACCTAGAGAACAACAGTGAGTAAACATCTCCATGTGTGGGGATTGGAGGATTGTTAATTATGCCCCTTGTTTTGAGAGTGATGGCTTGGCCCAACATACTTATCCTATAGAGCTCAGAATTCCCACATACTTTTTCCCTAGGTCACTGTTGGGGTTATAGATAGAGGATTCCAAGGGACCAACTCAGGAGTCAGAGACCAGCTGCCATACTGTGTTCCTTTCTTGTCCTACTCTAAACCTTCATTTCCTCCTTCCCTCCTTTGCAGGGTTTGGGGGCAGTGGCTCTCAGGTGGACTCTGCCCGCATGAACCTGGCCTCCTCTTTTGTGAACGGCTTTGTGAATGCAGCCTTTGGCCAGGACAAGCTGCTGACTGATGATGGCAACAAATGGCTTTACAAGAACAAGGATCATGGTATAATTCTGTTCTTACTCTGTGTAATTTTGGTCAATCTTGTTGTCCTCCTGGGTTCATGTGTTATAATGGCAGATCCCCAGGGCAGTTCTTTGGAGAGCTCTTTATAACAGTTTTCTCAGGGCAGGGCCATTTTAAGACTGATAGAATTTTCCTTGGTATAGGAATGTTGAGTGCAGCTGCATCCCTTGGCATGATTCTGCTGTGGGATGTGGATGGTGGCCTTACCCAGATTGACAAGTACCTGTACTCTTCTGAGGACTATATCAAGGTTGGTTTGGGTACAACCCATTAATGCAGACATCCCCTCCCATGTTCTAGGGCCCTCTCAGGACCTCCCGTTCACTGGTAAGGTCTACCCTGTTTTTAACTCCAGTTAAGGCGGGTGCTATAATAAGGCTCATGTTGTGTTTGTGGTGAGGAAGGTAGAGTAGCCTGAGTGAAGAATCTATTTGCATTTTGCAGTCAGGAGCCCTCCTGGCATGTGGTATCGTGAACTCTGGTGTCCGAAATGAGTGTGACCCTGCTCTGGCACTCCTCTCAGACTATGTCCTCCACAACAGTAACACAATGAGACTTGGTTCCATCTTTGGGTAAGGCTTCTTGCTTCTCCTTTTGGTACTGCTTAGCTTGTAAGCTCTGTGAAAACAGAATCAGGCCCT